>NC_081409.1:909972651-910272651 GCF_030272615.1 Cryptomeria japonica | reverse complement strand
TCACTGTTCTCTCAAAGATAGTCTCAAGATTGTAAGTTGAGATATCAAAAGGCATAGTTGCCTTTGGCACTCCCTTCATTGGTTTGGCTATTTTACCAGTTGCTTTCATTTTCTTCGGTTCTTCCTCAGTATCAGTACCTTCAGATTCTTCTTGGAGAATTAGTTTCTGACCTCTTTTCTTTGATGCACTCTCCTTCTTTGCATATACTTTAGGTTATGGTTCCTTTTTGGTTAGGAAACTTCATGTCACTCTTGTACTTTTCATAACTGGAGGTGCTTGCTCAACCTTCTTCTTCTTACCTTTAACACTTATGGTAGGAACACTACTGGTTTTAGCTTGTGTGGTCTGAACTTCAATTGTATCTGAATTTGCCTTCTTTTATCCTTAGGAGATGCCAACAGGTTATTGGCATAACCAATTAGTAAGTCATATTTGACCTCATAACTCATATCTTCCATTTATTCTTCTCTAGGCTCAATATCCTCCATCAAACAAATTCAGTGGTAACTATGAAAATAATGTCCTTAGCAAAGTGTTTTACCACATCCTCAGGCAATCTTACTCTCATGCTCATTTTCTTCTAAAATTCATTGAAGTATTTGCTCATTACAGCAAAAAAGGTGTTCTTCACAGCCTTGATACTGTTCTTAATCTGGGCAGATAGCAGTAGATCCTTAGACCACTCAAGATCACCTATTCCCGGTAGGAAATTCTGGAAATAAAAGAATAGTGCAATCAATAACTGTCCAAATTTAAACTTTAGACTGTTGTCCTTCTTGATAGATTGAAGATTCAACAATAATTGGCTCCTTATGGCCTCACATAGGTCATAATTACCATTTTTAGCTATTATCTTGTAAGTAGTATGCATCGCTGCAGATGGAACACTATTTAATTTGCTAGAATAGAATACCCAGTAGCCTATAACCATAGCTGCCAACTTTACCGCTGGGTCTCTGATGTTATTGACAAAAAAAGAACGCCCATCAGATGTTGATCTAGTTAGAGTTTTTACTATCTCTTTTGAAATACACCTCAACTTAGGTACTTCACCGGTTGAGTAAAAACCAGTTACAACTTAATAGCTTCCTTGGTTATAGTATGAGTCCTTTCTAAATACACGTTTTCCCCATGAACACGACTCAAAATAATCCAGATATGTTCTTCAAAATCTTCAAGAAAGTAAGTTGTGTTATGAAAACCTTTTTCGTAAACCCTAATATATTATGTTTAAATCTTTCCATTTTCATCACAAAGGGATTTCAACTGAGAATACATCGATAGTGATCCTAAATCCTCAATTTTTTAATCAATGTAGCTGGACAAATCTCCTTTCACTATAGCACCACTAGGAACTTGTGATAAAGCATTATAAGACACCATTCGTTCCGCTTTTATAACTTCCATAGGTTCAGATGTAATCATCACTTTCTCTACTGGTTTAGAAGATGATGCCATTCCAGATAAACTAGATTCAAAGCAGGATTTTTCAAAGAAATACCTTATTTCATGCATGCTACCTTGTTTACCGATTGAATGCTCAATTGCACACCAGTTCAGTCTTCACCAACCTTCAAATCAGCTTGATTACTTAAATCACAATGCAACTTCGACTAAAATCAACTAGCAATCCTTTCTTAGCTCTGCAAGTGCTCAAAATCTCTTTCTCGTATGCATTAGGGTAAAAATAACAAAGTGAAAACTCGCTTTTATCCTTTTTACCTAGTGCATTAAATGCTTGCCTATTAGAGTTACAAACCCTAATTACACCGCTTAAAGATACATAGATGTAAAACCGGTTGATAACTAATTGACAAAAAGATCAAAATTTCATGCATTCAAATTCTCTTACCACACATTCATTTCAAGGGGTCCAGAGGTGGATTTACCATTATGCTCCCCTTAGCCATATTGAAAAGGCTTAATTCACCAGTGCAGGTTTCTCCACACTTGGTGAAGGAACAATTTCTTCTCTAGGTGAGTCATCACTCTTCTTCTTCCATATTCGGTTCATTTCTTCTCTAGTTTCTTCAACATTAACTTTCTGCTTTCCTTTCTGATATTTAGAAAGATTGATCGGTTTTCTCTTTCTGGATCTATAGAATTTTTCCAAGTGTCCCAATTTATGATAGTGATAGTAGGCCATACCAGATGATCTCCAAGGTCCTGCATTACCTCTCCCAGTTCTTCTTCTACAATTCATAGCCACATGACCAAAGTTGTTATAGATGGTCCAAATGACATTTGTTACCTGTTCCATCTCAAATGGATTAAACCAGTTGTTGTAGGGTCTTTGCCAGTTCATGTTGACCCGATTGTCATAATTTCTCATCTAGTTGCCATTTGGTCTTGAATGCATATGCGGTACAGGATTATTCACTCCATATCTATATTCAACTGATCTATGTCCATACATTTTACATGTGAAGCAATGACCTTCAAATTTCTTGGACACATACCTAGCATTAGTATTGTATCGTGCATTTCCATTAGGTTTGTCTCTATGAACATTTGTAGTGTGACCAGGTTTATGGCAAACAAAACAAATAGGTTTAAAGACCTTCTTACTAGTAGGCTTTTTGACCTTAGGAGCAGATTTGTTCTTAAGAGTGTTACTCTTCGTACCACAGGATTCACCTTTTTTAGATGTGTGAAAACCAAGTCCAGAGGTATCACCATTCATCTTTTGTGATTGAATTTTCTCTTCTATCAAGGTATAACTTTTGTTGAACTTCTCCAATTTCCCATTCACTTCAGTGAGTTGTCTGGTGAGATCTTCATTATGTTATGATAGGTTATCTCTCAGAGATGATGCTAATTCAAGATCTAGTTGTAGGTTCTCTTTTTCTTCTCTTTTTGCATTCAAATGCTCATGCAAGGTAGCATTCTCTCACTTAATCTTGGCAATCTCATGATCTCTTTCCTTGGTGAGATCTTCAACAACTCTCTTGGCTTCTAGTTCCTGACTCATGTAGATAGTAAGACCTTCTAGCTCTCTCCTCAGATTTAGCTTTTCACTATTTAGTTTTTCAACTTCTTAAACTAAAGCATCAATATTGGCCTCATCCAAAGAACTATTATCAGATATTTCTAACAGTTGTTCAGTTAGCTCTCTCCTTTTGACTTGGGAATCTTTCAGTTTGACCCTTAGGGTTTCAAGCTCATTCCTACTAGCCTCAAGCTCTCTAGCTATCTCAAAGTATCTCATATCCCCCATGGTAGCTTTAGGGTTTCATTCCAAGTGATTAGGCTTTAAGGAAATTAGGCTCTGATACCAATTGATGGAATTGTAAAGCATTGAGAGGGGGGGTGAATCAGTGACACCAAAAATAGTACTACTTTAAACACTGGCCAGTAGATAAAATTAACAAGTTTGTTAAACAATATGCATGCAATAAAAAATGATATAACAACATCCACAATAAGTAAAACATCCACCATAACATAAGTGTTTATACATGGAAAACCCAAATAGGTAAAAACCACAGTGAGATGGGACTCACAAGTTAACTATCTGCAGTAATAGATAACTGACCGGTTAGGGTCTACAAAGTGCTCTGCTAGGAGTGAATCATATTAAAGATCCCAAAGCTTAGTTAAAAGTTATACACTATAAAAAGTAGTACCCTATAAGGAGTAACCTCGATGGAGGATTTCTGAACCCAAACTAATGGATCATCTGGTTAGAGGATTTGAACAATGAAGCTTGTTAGAACTTACCCGGTTAGGGGATTTGACTGTTGCAGTGATAAGAAAACAACAAGTAGTGTGATGTAGTAATGGCACAACTTGCTTGTATAGATCCTCTTATGCGCAGTTAACACTTCTTTACCAACATACTCTGCGACTTAACACTTCTACCTTCACACATAATATATCACTTTCACTTATATAAAATAATTTATTGTGATGTCAATATATAGACATTTAGATTTCATGTCGGCCTCTAGAAATCATAACACAATTACCTAGGTGTAGTGTATCTGGTCAAGTGATCATAACTCATCACAAAAATACCGCTAAAACTTGTCAATGGGGATAACTCATCACACAATCAATGAATATCGATTTGAACAATCAATACCAGTTGGAGTTAAATATATAAACCGTTTATCCTTGATGCCCTTGTGATAATCTTTGTTGGATCTTCATGTTGATGTCGAGTTATGCAAATCTACTGGTTGTCTCCATGTATATACTGTTTGTCACCATGTACCGGTTAGATATAAACCTCTAGTATACCAGTTGTAGTATAAATAGCTTTGAAGTCGTGTCGGTAGACAATATGAACATATGTGTGTGTATGTATTTCATCAATGACAACATATGATGAATTCATTACAATCATCATCAAGCCAACAAAAGCAAATGAAGTTAGACTGGTTTATGTGAACAATAAAGAGAAAATTGCAGACGTCTTCACTAAACCTTTGCCTAAAGAATCATTTGAGTACTTCAAAGATAGATTGGGGGGTTTTGCCCCTCTGGTAGAGACCTGAGTGATGTTGATTGGCATCAGTTCAGTATGCATTATGAGAGCTATTATTCAATCCAGATTGATGTGGTGGTTCTACTACTCAGGGGGAGTAGTCAGCTGTAAGAATTAGAGGATTTATGATTTTTCTTGGATATTTATGTCAAATTTCTTGCATTGATTTCAAAGGGGGAGAGATATATGTGAAAAATAGAGCTTAATTGAATATCAATCAAAGGGGCAGAGATCAGAGCTTAACTAAGATATACTTATTAGGAGGGTTTGGTTCAGAGCTTCATTGCTATATCATTTTTTGGAAGATTGTTGGTTGTCTTCCATAGGGGGAGACTTGTTTGGCATTTCTTGGCACTTGGATGTTATTCACATCTAGTGTTGCCATCAATTCCAAAGGGGGAGATTGTTGGCAATTGGAGGAATTGATTATGTGTTGCATTGTTGTTTTGTCATTGATGGCAACACCGGTTGTTTTGGTCATTTATCAGTTGGTTCCAGTAGAGTGGTTGGTTTATGATATTAATTCGGTATGATCCGATATGCTTTGGTTTGTGGAATTGATTTGGATTTGTCATTCATGCTATTCAAATATATATCATGATCAATTGGTTCGGGATTTTATGACTCAGGAGATATCATTTGTTCTAGTAAGTTTGTTGGTCACCAGTAAGGGTTTTACTGGCAGAGCTTTGTTGAAGATCTTTTGATGCACATGATAAGTGGTGTTGGTGTGGCTTCTAGATGGATTTCAAGATGCTATTGGTTATCTTGTTCATGTTCCTGTTGATCGGTGGTGTTGGATTTGGTTTATGGCAACCTATTTTGGGTCCAGTGTTATCTAGGTTCTGGACCCATTTATGTAACATGTTGGAGGATGTTCCTGATGCGTTACTGATGGGATTTAATGATTGGTTTACATTATTTTCAGCCTAAGCCGACTAGGTTGATCATTGGATTGTGGGTTTATGTTATGAATTTATTGTATTATCTTTTAGGTGGCCAACCTAATTATTTAGGTCCCAGGTTGATATAAATATGATGTAAGATCTCTTTGTAGATCATAGGTCAAGGTTATGGGATTATCTGTGTGCGAATAATGATGTAATCATATGCAGAAGGTTTGGTCAATCATAGGTGATTAAATCGGGTTTGTGGAAGAGGCTTAAGGCCTTCGGTATTGATCTTAACGAGAACTGTACTTAGGCATAGGAGATTCTATACTTGCAGTTCAATCTTCATTCCAGATTGTAGTCTGGATTTTTTTTGTAGTCAATGAGGCTCCTTTTTTGTTGAGCAGTGCGCTCTAGGCTGTTGGCCTTCCTGCATGTGTAGGCCCCTCATTATTGTAATCACATTCTTACTGTAGAAGTATTATCTAACTGTGGGTAGGCTTCCCACCATGCTTTATCCCTTTACTGGTTTTTCCATGTACAAATCTTGGTGTCATGTGTTCTGGATGAATGGTAATTGTTCTGTTATTTATGTTTTATGTTTAATTTCTATATCAATTATTCCATTATTTGGTTTATGCATTCTGTTATTGAGTTTATATGTTCTGGTCATAAGGTTTTGAATGCTTAAAGTTATATAATCTAGTGACAACCGATTCACCCCCCTCTCTTAGTTGTCCTTTAGTAATTTGAGTTGTCTCACAGATACACGGGGAATGTTTCAAATTAAGAACAACATTAAGATTCTTGGGAATGAATTCACAAAGACTATTTGGGGATACTTCAAGGATTTCCAGAAGAGAATGCATGTCAAAGAAAGGATACCAGAGCATGTAGTAAAAAGGTATGAAGACTCTATCTGATATATGGTTGACACTGATACTTGTCACATGGAGGCTGCAGATCCAAGAACTTCATGCATCATTCCTATGGGGTATGAGGTAGAGGAAGATATATTGACTATTTATGTTGATCACCTCCTATCCAAACCGGTAGATCCTAATGCATCTAGGTTTGACACATTTAAGGAGAAATAATTATAGGTACATGTTGAATTGGCCACACTAGTAATAGCCAAAAAGATCAAGAAAGAGGTTGAGGAATTTTCTGTTGCACAAGGCTTCACAAAAGAGATGATTGATGAAGCAAGAACTAGATTTGAAGAAAGGAAGGCAAGAACCTCTAGTGTCTCCACCAGTAGACAAACTAGGAGTGCAAATGTCAAGAAAGAGAAGCCCCCTCCTCCTCCAAAGATACAAATAAGAAGAAAAGTAAAGAAAGATGAGCCTCAAACACATAAAGCTATAGGGAAAAGGAAGAAAGAACAAGCACAAATTTTTTTTAAGGTTGTAGCAGAGGAAGAAGAAAAGGAAACCAAATTAGAAGGAGGAAAGAAAGAACTGAGAGAAAGTGGCAAGAAATCCAAAGTGGTTGGTGCACCCACTATCAAATCAGTTAAGCCAAAGGTAACTAAACCTACTTCTCTTGAGAGATTGTTGATGAATATACGGAAGTATGGTATATTGGTTGGTGTACATAAGTAGTATAACATTTTTGGTGAGGATGTGCATAAACAAATTGAAGATTCAATTGTTTGGTTTATGAATCATTTTAGCAAAGCATTGATTGAACTACAAGGGTAGATACCTGATTCTTTGTATAGAAAATTTGAAGCTAGATGACAAACTGCAATTAAGAAGGATAAAGAAATGATAGAGTATGTACTTATGCATTTACAATCAGAGACCCTAAAGGAGGAAGTACATGAAGTTATTTTTAAATCAAAACCATTATTCAGAACTAAAAAGAGGTTAACAAGATTTCTTTTTGGTGAGTCCCAGTCAGTTCAAGCTGAGACTGAGGAAATTTTGAAAAAGTTTTTAGGACTTGAAAAAGAAGAGGAACCAGAGATGATAGAATCTTCTAAGGAAGAAGATATTCCTGAAGCATCGATAATTGAAGGTGAAATACCGAATGTGTTTGAGATTGATCAGATACCGGATATCACTCAAACAGATTTAGAACCAGAAGGTGGCACCACATATGTTCCCACATCAGTTCCTACTATCACAAAAGAACAACCAGTGATACTAGAAGTTATTCCAACTGTTAAAAATGAAGAGAAGATAGAGACACAAGAGAATGCATAAATAAATGATGTGAAAAATATAGAGCCACCAATGAAGCAGAAGAGAAGCAAAAAGAAGAACAAGATCAGAAAGTGACCCCACATTTATTTAATTCAAAGAAAATCATTGATGATGATGAAGATGATGATACAGTATCTATCCAAGGACTAATAAATATGGATATGATGAGTCCAACAAAATTAATGGAGATTGCATTTGCAATGCAATCCAAGTCTAAGAAGAAGATGTTAAGATCTCAAAGGAGAGAAGCTCAAACCATACAGACTGATGTTGATATATTTTCCAATCTGTTACCAGAGACTGATACTGATAGTCTCACAACTCCCATTGAAAAATAGGACCACTTGGTTACAACAGGAGGGGAGAAAATGAAAATTCTTGGAGAGGCTGCTCTACACAATGTGGAGAAGGAATACGAAAAGAAAAGGATTGAGACATTGATCAAAAAAATTGACAAAGACAAAGAAGGCCTGACTATGAATATGGACAAAATCAAAGAAGCATTGAAGAATGGAGGTAAAATTATTTCTAGAATCTACAAATTTTCATTGTTCTTTGATGATATTGACAAGAAGAAGAAGGAATCTTAGCAGGAGCTAAAAATTTTGAGTGAATCATTTGATCCATTAAATGATTTAGCTACAATTTTTGGTAGATTTATTATAGTGATATAACATAAGCTTAAGGCATATGAGACAAAATAGATTAAGAGGACTACATCATTGTAGGAGTTATAGACTCACCTAGTCCCCAAATTAGAAATCTTCCAGAGATGATACAAAGAGACAACAACAATTTTAACTACACCGGAAACGAGTACACTTGATGCTATGGAAGAGCTTGCATACCAGATCTGAACACACATTGAGATTACACCTACTCTTTTGGAGACATGGGAGAATGAATTGAAAGACTCGAAGACTAATTTTGATGATGTTTTTCTCAAAATGTAATTGTAAATGTTTGAACTCTTATACGTTTGGTAATGCAAATTTTGGTGTGTTGTATATGTATTTGCTTACCTTTGTCATTATTGTCAAAGGGGGAGTAGTATAAGTCATTCAAAATTTTGTAATAGCATGTAATTGCTAAGGGGAAGTTTTGCAGTAGACTCATGACTCAATTCATCATGATTGTTGTAATGTGACACTTAGACAAAAAATTTCCTAAGTGTTGCCATCAATGCCAAAGGGGGAGATTGTTGGTTTGATGATGATGATGATGATAGAGTTGTAATAAGATGTTTGATGAATTTATTTGTGTTTTCATTGATGGAAACCATGTTTTTTTAGTCATCTAAGTCATCTAGACCAACTAGTAGTGAAATCAATTAGACAACAAAACTGCTAAGTTGTTGTCAACCGATAAACAGGAACAAAGCGATGATCAAGCAATCGATACAGACGATTGGTGAAGACTTAGATGTTACAATTTTACAAGAGTGTTGGAGACTAGAACATGCACCTATGTTCCAAACCACATCAGTAGATTTGGTGTATCGAGGGAGTTATGATGGATTTTCCAATCATAGTCAGGAAGAACAAAGAACCGGTATAGTAGAGTTAGTTTGATCGATAACCAATAGACTTATTGTTATGTTTTTAAGTTATGTTTTGTTTGGATGACATGAGAAAAGTGTAATGAGCAGGAAAATGTAAAAGGTGACTAGGTTCATTGAATCTAGGGAATTGTTCCAAGGTTCTTAACCAACTTAGCAAAGTTATTTATAAGGAGATGTAAGTTGTATGAAATCAGAGATCAAGAGTGAGAATTTGATCATGTGGTGGAAGAAGAAGAAGTTAGGGTTTGATGTTTAGTCAGTGATAGAAGCAGAGCAGATGCAGATCTAATCAGGCACAGAGGAGCTCACTTCAGATTAGTTGAACTTGTTGTCATCCTAACAGTTGTAGTAAGAAAATCCTCTAACAAGGTCACTCCCATTTGATAACTCAATGATGAACGGATAGTACCAAACTGGTACTGAGAGGGGGGGGTGAATCAGTATAGACAAAAACACAATCCTAAACTAGTTTGTCAGTAGACACTATGCTTTGGCAGACAGATAGTAAAAACTAGTCTTAAATAGATTACAATCGCCAAAAACTAGAATAACTGAGACAAGCATAAACAGGTTGACACTTATCTTCTCATACAATATAATACTTCATTCCATTTCACCCTAGTGCATGAACAGGTAATCTATCATCAAAGATATATATATATATAAATAGCTAGATCAACATGATTTACCTTCAGACACAAATTACTCAAACCATCACATGAATAACACCACACATGACACACAGACTTTTCACTTGGGAACCCAACTAAGAAAAACCACAGTGGGGATGAATACCCACAAGCTGTTTTTGAATCCTTTAGAAGTCCGCTCTATTAGGATCCTTGTCCGGTTAGAGACTGATACAATAGGTTTTGTTAGGAACCGATCATGTTAGGGATCACCCAATTAAGGGATGGCTAGAATACCCGGTTAAGGGTTAAACCCTGTTAAAGGTTACCTTGTTAGAGGATTTCAAGAACTCAATGGTTTTGAGTCACCCTGTTAAAGGATTTACAGCAAACCGGTTAAAGCTACCCTGTTAAGGGATTTCCCAACTGTTGAAGTGGTTAAAGTTCAATAGGTATTACAATGATCTGGTAACAACACTCAATGCTAATGCAGATCCGCTTTAGCTCCTCTTCACCTTCTACACTTACACTCTGCAGGTATTACTTCTCTCTTCTGGTTTGGCAAGAATCATGTATCCCTTCAATTGGATACACATACACAACTTTTGCCAACAACCTTAGAAAGAAACACAACATCGACCTTATAGGAAATAGATAGGTCAGTAGCATAAACCCTAAACCCTAAACCTGTTAGGTTAAGAAATTCAAATGGTTCAATCCTGAACGTTGAGCACATTGCATTAAATGCAATAGTCTTGAACCAATCTCAAGACATTCTCCATCATTCATTTTCCACCGATTTCATGGTGGCTGATAACCCATCACACGTTATCACCATTTACAGACTTTTCACATTCCCAAGGTAGATGAAAAAAATCTCCTTCATGTAAGATCCTTCACACAGACAAGGCTGATGTGGCAACATGATCTGTTCTTCGTTACAATGCTAACTCATCACATAAAGTCACTGGTTGAGCCACACAGGCTTGAAGGACTTCAACTAGAAACCCTGAAGTTGAGACTACCAACCGTTAGTCATACAAAGCTTCCATGTGTCGGTTCCCATAACCACATGCCTGTTCACCTTAAACCAACACACCGCTTCACATTGGCACAAATGTCGATTCTCACATATATTGGCTCTTGGTAACATACCAGTTCTCACATATACTAGTTCTTGGTAACATACCGATTCTCACATATACCGATTCTCTCCTCTTCAACATATTGACATCAATGACAACATACAATGTCATCATGTCCTCATACCGGTTCACATAATACCAACAATCTCCCCCTTTGGCATTGATGGTAATATACAAAGATATCTCTTCGCTTCACATCTTCTCCCCCAATTTCTGTAGATATCTTCTCTGCTTCTCTTCTTCTCCCCCTTTGACAACAATGCCAAAGTGGAGGCACAAGCTTCCCTATTTCATTATGCTACTCCCCCTGAGGAGTAGCATCCTTCAACACACCAATCCCAAAAAACATTCGACTATGCAATACTTGACTGATGTGGAGCATATACCTTTAGTTTACCTCCTGAAGGGGCAACACCCCTAATTCACCTCTTAAGTACATAAATGTAGGCTTTGAGAGAGGCTTGGTGAATATGTCTGCTAACTGCTCCTTACTGGAAACATGTTGCATTGCAATCTCTTTGTTCTGAACCTTTTCCCTCAAGAAATGATACTTAAGCTCAAAGTGCTTGGTTCTAGAATGTAAAACTGGATTCTTGGAGATGTTAATTGCACTAGTATTGTCACAAAATATACGTACCAGTTCAGATACAGGAACTTTGAAGCCATTTAATACATGCTTCATCCAAACTGTCTGAGTGCAGTTCATGAAAGCTGCAACATATTCTGCTTCCATTGTAGACTGAGAGATACAACTTTGCTTCTTACTCATCCATGAGACCAGTCTACCACCGAGAAAGAATGCACCACTGGTTGTGCTCTTCCATTCGTCCACATTACCTACCCAATCAACATTTGTGAATACTTTCAGGTTGAAATCCTTTCTATATGGATACCACAATCCATAATCAATAGTTCCCTTCAGATACCTAAGAATCCGCTTGACTGCAACCAAGTTGGATTCTCTTGGACTTTTTTGGAATCTTGCAGTAATGCCAACTGCATGTGTAATATTTGGTTTGCTATGCACTACATAAAGCAACTTACCAATCATTGATTGGTATTCCTTCTCATCAACCAATGTTGAGTCATCCTCTTTGGATAGTTTGCAACTGGTCACCATCGGTGTACCAACTGGTTTGCTATCTTCCATGCCAAAGGTCTTCAACACCTCTTTGACATACTTGGACTGAGTAATAAAGATTCCATCTTTCATCTGTTGGATCTGCAGTCCAATGAAGAACTTAATCTCCCCTATGAGTGACATCTCAAACTCTTTCTTCATCTCATCTGCAAACTCATGAGTCATCTTGTCATCTCCACCAAAGATAATGTCATCAACAAATACCTCATAGATCAGGATCTAATCTCCTTCAGATTTCAAGTAGATATTGCTATCTTCACTTGTTCTCTCAAATCCAATCTTCACAAGATGGGAATGCAGGTGTTCATACCATGCTCTAGGTGCCTGCATTAGACCATATAAGGCTTTATGTAGCCTACACACCATGTCACTGTCTTCAGATAGGAAAAACCCATCTAGTTGCTCTATATACACTTCCTCTTCAAGTACACCATTTAGGAATGCAGATTTTACATCCATTTGATATACTTTGAATCCTTTAAAAGATTCATATGCAAGAAGCATACAAACTCCTTCCAATCTGGCTATAGGAGCAAATGTTTCTCCATAGTCTTCTCCTTCTTCCTGGGCATATCCTTTACACACCAGTCTGGCTTTGTTTCTAATCATTGTGCCATCCTCATTCAGCTTATTTCTGAAAACCCATTTGGTGCCAATGACATTTTTATGCTTTGGTCTAGGTACCAAAGACCATGTACCATTTTTCTCTATCTGGTCAAGTTCCTCTTCCATTGCCTTGATCCAGTTTTCATCTTTATGTGCCTCTTTGAATGATTTAGGCTCAAATTCAGAGATCATACATGAGTTTTCTCTGACCTTTCTTCTTGTAAGAATTCCTGCATCCTTATCTCCTATGATCTGCTTAGGATCATGAGTCAGCTTGACATACCAAGGAATGGTCTTAATAGATTCTTCTTTCTTTTCTTCTTCATCCTCATCTCCATCAGTATCAACATCTACATCTACCAGTGTAGGAACACTGTTACTGGTACTTGGTTGACTGGCAACCGGTTCCCAGAAGGTTATAGCCGATTCAATTACCACTTGCTTACTATCTGTTTCCTCAATTTTCTCAGAGGTTTCATCAACTCTTACATTGATGCTTTCCATAATTCTCTGAGTCCTATTATTGAAACACTTGAGAGCTTTCCTCTTGGTGGAATACCCTAGGAATATTCCCTCATCGCATTTCGCATCAAATTTGCTCTAGTGTTTGCTCCTCTTGATGTAATATTTGCTACCAAACACTCTAAAGTAGCTAACCACAGGTGTCTTACCGGTCCAATACTCATAAGGAGTTTTATCCTTACCCTTTTTGATGAGTACATGGTTCATTGTGTAGACTACAGTGCTCACCGCTTCTCTCCAAAAGGTGTGAGCTACCTTTCCTTGAATCAACATAGTTCTAGTTGCTTCAACCACAGTCTGGTTATTCCTCTCTACTAGAACATTCTATTGTGGATTCTGGGGGGTAGATAGTTGCCTCTTGATGCCATGTTCTTCATAGTACTTGTTGAATTCACCAAAAGTGAATTCTCCTCCTTGATCAGTTCTTAGGCACTTGATCCTTTTACCGCTTTCCTTCTCCACTAATACTCTGAAAGCTTTGAACTTTACAAAAGCTTCAGACTTATCTTTCAAGAATGTGACCCACATCATTCTTGAGCAATCATTAGTGAGAATCATGAAGTACCTATCACCCTGCACACTCCTAGTTTTCATAGGACCACACAAATCAGTATGCACAAGATCAAGCAAATTGTCAATAGTGAAAGGTTTACCTTTAAAGGTTGAGGAAGACATTTTCCCCAATTGACACTCTCTGCACAAGGTATTTTCTGGTTTGCTTAGCACCAACAACCCTCTAACTGCCTTGATCTTACTAGCCTTCACAATGTTATAAAAGTTTACATGGCAGAGTCTCCCATGCCATATCTAGCTATCATCAAATTTAGCCATAAGACATGTACTTATTATATTTGCATTAAGCTGAAATAGGTTACCTTTGGTCTGCATACCGGTGGCCACCAATTCACCATTCTTTCCTTTGATTCTACACACTCCATTCTTGAATTCTAGAGTGAGACCACTGTCATTCAGCTGGGAAACACTCAGAAGGTTGTGTCTGAGATCATCAACCCAATACACATTGTCAGCACTACTCTTTCCATTCAGAGTGATGGACCCTCTGCCTTTGACCATGCATGGTGCGTCATTACCAAAGCGAACCACACCACCATCATACTCTTCCAAGGATAGAAACTTGCTCCGGTCACCAGTCATATGGTGAGAACAACCACTGTCAATGATCCACTCATTGGAATTATCAAAGCGGGAGACAAGAGCCTTCTTGTTTGACACATCTTCCTTGATAGAAACAAACACAATATCTTCATTTTCTTCATCTTCTGATTCCTCATCTGTGACACCTTCATCAATTGCTACAAAATAGTTTCTCCAGTTTCCTCCTTTGAATTTCTTGAACCTTTCCAGTTTGTCCTTGTTGTCGTCATTAGGACAGTTTACAGCAATATGTCATATCCAGTTACAAGAAAAGAATTTCAAAGGGAGATTACCTCTGTATTTACCGGTTCCTTTAGGAAGTTTCCTGGCAAGAAGAGCTTCAAATACCATCAAAATCTCCTCATCATCCATTTCTCTGCTCTGTCTTGGTTCACCACTAGTGCTAGCTTCTTTTCTTTTTCTGGATGGTACAACAGAAGCTTTAAAAGCTGATTCAGTCTTTTGAACACTGTCATCAAAACTTTTTAGCTCATAGGCTATCAACTTTGCAATGATGGAGTCTAGGGATACCTTAGTCTTGTCTATTGATCTCAACTCCTGAATAGCAACAACCCTTATTGAATAGACTGGTAATAAGGATCTTAGGACTTTTATTACCACAGTGGAATCTTCCATTTTACCACCTGCACTCTTGATATCTCCAACAATAGTTTTGATTCTTATTCCATACTGTTGAATGGTCTAACCTTCAACCATCCGCATGTCTTCAAACTTTCCTCTAAGGCATTCTTCCTTAGCTTGTTTTACATGCTCATCACTGCCATAGATATTTTCAAGAGTATCCCATACCTCTTTGGGATTTACCTTATCTTGGACATCAATAAACTCAATGTCAGATAAACTACTAATTAGGGCTTCCATGACTTGCCCATGTTGGCATTTTTGATGATTATGTTGTGATTGTCATTGATGGACACACACTTACATTGAGATCATTTTTATGTGTATAAGTTAAAGCTCAATCGGTACATGTTCCAACTAATATGATGCATTATAGTCCTTAGACTATTGGTGTTTTGCAGAAAGTGATTACTGATTTGAAGTGGTATGTTCACCCCAAGCGGTTCGAGGATCTCAAGCAGTACGAAGGATCAAAGAGGCATATCACATATTTCCTAGTCTTCATTTTGTCAAATTGGCAACCGGTATTCTGCTTGAACTGGTATTTTGTATGAACCGATAATACTCTATGATGAGTTACCAACCAGCATTTTGTGATGAGTTACCATCCACCAATTGTTTGACAGTGTCGACACTTTAATGGTGCTTTTTGTGTTGTGTTAAAGAATATGTCTAGATGCATTGAACATAGGAAATTGTATTGTAATCCTATTGGACTGACATGAAATTAGATTCCTTTATAAGGACATCATGTCTAGGGTTTTAGGTTGTTAATGAAGTTGATGTTGTTGCGAGGGTTTAAGATGGTTGATATGTTAGAGAGAGTATGAATGTGTAGAAGACTAAAGTAATGCTGGAATGCATTAGGAATGAGCTATCAAGGATCTAATGAAGCAATCTGCGCTATTTGCTAGATCATTAACTTGTTAATTACTCACAACTTTGACAAGTCTGTAGCCCTTAACCAGGTAGGCCCAAAAGCCTCTTGTAAATCCTCTAACAAGGTGGTTCACATCTGTGGATCTAAAATCCTCTAGCAAGGTAGTCTTTAATTGGACTTATCTCATAACAGAGATTGAGATTCCTAATAGGATCTGTTATGGTAAAGAACATTGTAAGACCTTAACCGGTCTAACCTTAACCGGTCCGGTTCCTATTCTATAGATAGTTACTTCTGAGTTTCATCTCACCGTAGTTTTTCCCATTTGATTTTCCACGTCAAAATCTCTTATGTTATGGTGTTTGTGCTTCTGTGGGTGAATGCATTATTTGCTATTTGGTTTGCATGTGTGCTAACCAGTTTGTCCATTAAACTGTTTTACCAGTTTACTATTAGTCTAGAAAAGTGTTTAAGTGCAAAGATTTTTGGCATACTAATTCAACCGCCCCCCCTCTTAGTATTTATCAATTGGTATTAGAGCCTACCTTTCTATAAGTTTAACCACTTGGAAAGAGATATGGGGGAATACACACCGAGGGAACTTACTCATCGGCTCACTCAGTCTGAGCAAGCCTATGATGATCTTATGGTCAGATATAAGGCCTCTCAAGCAAAGAGGAGAGAACATGCTGAAATGTTGATGGAGCTATCTGAAAATAGTTCTTCTGATGAAGCAGACATGGAAGCCCTGATTCAAGAAGTAGAAAAGATGAATGAATCTAATTCCAACCTAAGAAAAGAATTAGAAGGACTGACTATCTGAATGTGCCAAGAGCTTGAGAATTGGAGGAAAGCTGAAGATCTAGTCAAAGATAAAGATAATGAAATCTCCAAGTTGAAGCAAGAGATCAACTCCCTAACTGCTCAACTCCATGTGAGCAAAGTGGAAAAGGAAGACATGCAAGGAGAACTAAACATTACCATCTCTGAGAATGAAAACCTGATGAAAACAAATGCTTCTATTTCCAAAGAACTCTCTGAGTCAAAGGAAATACTTGCTAAGTTCAACAAGAGTACTGTCAAGCTAGAACAAAAGCTTGAATCTGCCAAACCTTTCAAGAATACTAATGGACTTGATTATTTTGATCATGAGGAAGGTGAGACCTTTGGTACAAATGCTGGAGCATCAAAGAAACAACCGGCATCAAAGGATAAAGGTAAGAAAAAGTTTAAACCTGTTTGCTTTAACTGTCTTAAAGAAGGACATACTGTCAATGTGTGTAGGAGTAAGGCTTACAATAATTTTTGTTATTTCCTAAATGATAAGCCTAGATCCTATAGATTCAATGGTAACTATTATGCATGCAACAAGTTTGGGCATAGAGAATTTGAATGCAGGTCTGTTATGAACAATGTTGGAGGATATCCTCAGAGGACTCAAGGAGTTGGTCCTGAACCTTTTATGAACTGGAATCACAACTGGTTTAATGCCTTCAATCATCAATCAAGAAGTGGTGGCTATCAAGCGGCAACTAGATCGAGAGAAAACTGTATGGTCTGTTATGGTCATGGTCACACTGCTACAACATGCAGGAGGAAGAATGACAACATGAATAATGGACCTTGGAGAGCACCTGGAATGGTCTACTATCATTGCAACAAACCAGGTCACATTGCTCGATTCTACAGATCAAGAAAGAACATATCAGATGACATATTGGTCACTCCAGAAGGAAAGATTGATATTGACACTATACAAGTGGATATGAACAAAACCTGGAAGAAGAAAACAACGGTGTTGCAAGAAGAACCGGTTTCTGCACCTAGTGTGGGAATATCAAAACTGGCAAACTAAGCATCAGAAAAGCTTAGGGGGAGAAAACAACAAAATGTTTCGAACCCCCAGTTTACACTGGCAAAAAACCTTAACCGGTATGCAATACCTGTCATTTGGCAGAAAACCGGAAATGATAAAAGGCAAATTAGGGTTTACGCCCTAATGGTGGAGCATTAATTCCAGTAGGTTAGGAATATGTTTAAAAGGAATTTTCAAATCATTTCTCACTATCATTTTTTGAAGCAAAGAAGGTTTTCAAGTGCAGAGCAACGTCAAAAGTGATTTGTGTTGCGGTTCAGAGAAAGTTGGAAACTTTGAAGGAGATTCAAAAGAAAATTGCAAATGGTCAAGAGAAGAACTCAAACCGGTGATTCAACAACCGACGAAGTAGAAGGAAAAGTAGAATTTGCAAAGCCCTAAATTCTCAATTTTTGAAAGGTATTTCTTGAGCTTTCTATTTTGTCATGGCTTCCGCATCACATGATAGTTCTAGTGCAACTGTCGATTCTATAAATTTCATTCAAAGAAAATCGAAATATAATGCTTTGTCACAAGTATCGCTTGGGGTTATAGTAGAAGAAGGGATTTTAGATTATATAGACTACAAAATCGAAGACCTAGGGTCCCTTGTGATCCATTCGCAACTAGGTCTATTTTGTGGAAAAGATAAGAAGATCAAACCGAAGTACAACATCTTGGAGAAGAAGAAACTTCATAATGCGGTTTACTTCCTGGAGGATTTCACAGATGACCACATTAGAATCATTCTGAGAAAAGTTCATGGTGACAAGATGTACCTGGAGAGAACACATGATATCACTCCACAAGCTATTCATGTCGCCACCGATTTCTACAATACAGGGGAAGTGCCAGCCCTAAGGAAGGTCAGCAAGACAAAAATGTCCAAGCTCACCGGTTCAGTGAGCAACTCATGAGGAATGACTGTTAATTCCATCAAGGATGACCTCGTGAAATATGCTTGTATGGTGATTGGATACCAGACGTTCTCAACCAACAGAATTAACTCTGTATCTGTTGCAGCGATAAATGCTACTTACTAGATGATCAAGGAAGATGCATCATTCGACCTCTACACTGGTATGCAAAGGCAACTCCTGTTGAATCTGAAATCAATCAAATAGGATAATGCACTAAAGTTCAAGTTTGGTCAACTACTGGTCGGATTATTCTTTTATTTCCAAGGTTACTTCCCAAGAGTGGGAGACATTCAATGGTCTGCGGACCAACCGGTTACCAAGCAGATCAAAGAAAGCCTGCAAGCAATTGGAACTAGTTACCCTGATGTTCTGAACAAGTACTTTGATGAGTTCAGAAGCAAGACGAGCCTAAGGACGAGGATATCTGGTGACATAGTCAAGAAGTATGAAGATGATATCTGCTTTATCATGAAAGTTGATCAATGCATAATGGAGGCCGTTGAGCCCTGATAGGAAGAAGTGGAGCCTATAGGCTATGAGGTGATGTATGATATGCTAGATGGGTATGCTTCTACCCTAATTGCCTCACCCCTAGATCCCAAGGCAAAGAGAACTGGCACCTATCTAGAAAGAGTTGCACTGGTAGAAGAACCTCCTGAAAAGAAAGGAAAGGCAGTACCTTTAGCATCGGCATCGGTTACTACAGCTAGTCCCAAAGTGACCAAGCGGTCACCTGAGAAGAAGAAACTGGTAGCGGCACCTACCAAAGTCTTCGAGAGAAAGAGGAAGACAAGGAATGCCTCACCAAACTCAGAAAAAACTGTGTCTAGGAAAAAACCTAAGAAGACAAGACAAGCAAAGAAAAATACAAAGAATGAACCGGCATCATCGACATTGGTAAATATTGACATCTCCTCCTACAAACCTTTGACACATTGTCAAAGAACTATCAAAAACATTAGGAGAAAAGTGTTGAATGATTTGATTGATTGTTTTGATGATTTCAATGATGATGAAAAAGAAGCAGTTGAAAAAGAAATCATTAAGTATTTATGTGTTAATGACTGGTCGCCCTCAGAAATTAGATCTGAGACACCAGATTCTTTGTATAAGTCCCTAGATAATAAATGGTGAATTGCCATAGAGAAAGAACAGGAAATCAGGGAGAAAGTTTTTGCTCAATACTTTCCTGACCTGTCCAATTCAGAGTTATTTGATGTCATCAACCAAAATAAAGGACTCTTCTTACTAGAACAAGAAGACTCTAGTTTTTGGAAGGAAGAATTGATGATGTTGAAAAAGACACTCATCTGCATATGACAACAACGGTTCATACACATAAAGTGCTTCAAGCTCGCAAGAAGGCTGAACAAGAACTAGCAGTGATAGAACCTGATGAAGTGTTTGATGATGAAGGAAATCTAGTTGTTGAACCTATCGACACTATTGATGTCGATGCTCTAGATGGAGAGGATGTTGCTCAGGATACACCATCGAAAGCAACAGGACAGGAGAAGTAGACAGAATAGGAAGTAAAGCAAAAGGAAACTAAGGACAAAAAGGAGGAAGCAAAGAAGTAAGAGGACAAGAAGAAGAAGAAGGATGAAGAGGAGAAGAAGAAAAAGGAAGAAGATGAGGAGAAATAGAAATAGGAAGAAAAGAGAAAAGAAGAAGAGAAGAAAAGAAAAGAAGAGGATGAAGAGAAAAAGAAACAAGAAGATGCAAAGAAGAAGAAAGAAGAAGAGGATGAGAAGAAGAGAAAGGAAGAGGAGAAGCAAAAGGAAGCATAAAAGAGGAAGGAAGAGGAAGATAAGGTAGAGGAGAAGAAGGCAAAGGAGGATACGAAAGAGGAAAAGAGAAAATACGCGGAGAAGAAGAAGGCAAAGGAGGACAAGGAACCAAAAGCGGCAAAGAGCACACAAATGGAGACTCCTAAGGCAACCGGTAGTCAAACCAAACCAGCTAACCTCACCAGTCCCATTGACCTCTAGTCTGCAAGTGAAATGGAGCTACTACAAAGCATCAAGGTTGCTCAAGAATGCCTTGAAGTGATATGGAGGAAAAAGGAGAAAGATGTGATCCAAGCTACGATGGACACTCTTATTGGTTTGTTACCTGACACAAACCTCCCCAGTACTAACTCATCACTGACACAATTGAAGTGCCTATGCATAGTAGTGGATGATCAAGTACAGAGCTTAGAGGAGGTAGCAGAGGCAAATGCCAAGAAAGAGCATCAAAAGGCTCTCAACATTGCCCTAGTGAAGAAGCTTAATGAGCTCCGGTCTGAACTGCAAAAAGCACAGAAGGATATAAGGAATGCTCTAGATGAGGGGAATCTTCTACTCAGCAAGATTTGCCAACCCCATCTGTTCTGTGATGATGTGCTTGCACAGAAGCAAAAGCTTCAATCTGATTTACAGTCATACATGAGCACCTTCAAGCCGCCATATGAATCCTTTACAGCTTATGGGAAAACCGTTCACTGGTTTCATATCCAGTCTACTAAAATAGAGCATGAGATCAGCACCCGATCACGAGATTTGTAGGAGCTACAATTGGTTCTACTCTCACATCTGCAAATACTTCAGAAGTGCTATCTTAATCTGGATGCCTTAACAGCGACACAGGAGATGAGAACATTAGACGCCATGGAAGAATAGGTCTCCCAGATGCAAACAGAGAAAGAAGTAGCCACCTCCCTACTTGAGTCCTGATCTTTATCTATGAAACAATTCTTGCAGGACTTTAAATCTATTTTTGACAAGTTTTATTCTTTACTCTCATAAACACTTATTATTTTAATGAAACATGGGTTAGTCTATAATATTATTTTTTTCATTGTTGGCAAAGTGGGAGAAGTATAAATTTTGAATGTTTTGATGTATACTTTCATGCTATTTATGTTAAGAAATGGTATACATTGTATTTTCTGCAAAAGGGATGGTGTATATGCTCAGGGGGAGTAATTTTGATTCTGGCATATTTTTGGTGTAAAACACTTAGATGTCAAAATTTCCTAAGTGTTGCCATCAATGCCAAAGGGGGAGATTGTTGGCATTTTTTATGATTATGTTGTGATTGTCATTGATGGACACACACTTGCATTGAGATCATTTTTGTGCGTATAAGTTAAAGCTCAACTGGTACATGTTCCAACCGGTATGATGCATTATAGTCCTTAGACTATTGGTGTTTTGCAGAAAGTGATTACTGATCTGAAGTGGTATGTTCACCCCAAGAGGTTTGAGGATCTCAAGCGGTACGAAGGATCAAAGTGGTAGATCACATATTTCCTAGTCTTCATTTTGTCAAACCAGAAACCGGTATTCTGCTTGAACTAGTATTTTGTATGAACTGGCAATACTCTTTGATGAGTTACCAACCAACATTTTGTGATGAGTTACCATCCACCAATTGTTTGACGGTGCCGACACTTTAACAGTGCTTTTTGTGTCATGTTACAGAATATGTCTAGATCCATTGAACCTAGGAAATTGTATTGTAATCCTATTGGACTGACATGAAATCAGATTCCTTTATAAGGACATCATGTCTAGGGTTTTAGGTTGTTGGCGAAGTTTATGTTGTTGCGAGGGTTTAAGGTTGTTGATATATTAGAGAGAGTAGAAATGTGTAGAAGACTGAAGTAATGTTGGAATGCATTAGGAACAAGCTATCAAGGATCTAACCAAGCAATCTATGCTATTTTCTAGATCACTCACTTGTTGATTACTCACATCTTCGACAAGTTTGTAGCCCTTAATTGAGTAGGCCCAAAAGCCTCTTGTAAATCCTCTAACAAGGTGGTTCACATCTGTGGATCTAAAATCCTCTAGCAAGGTAGTCTTTAATCAGACTTATCTCCTAACAAAGATTGAGATTCCTAACAAGATCTATTCTGGTAAAGAACATTGTAATACCTTAATCGGTCTGGTTCTTATTCTATAGATAGTTACTTGTGAGTTCCATCCCACCGTGGTTTTTCCCATTTGGGTTTCCACGTCAAAATCTCTTGTGTTATGGTGTTTGTGCTTCTGTGGGTGAATGCATTATTTGCTATTTGGTTTGCATGTGTGCTAACTGGTTTGTCTGTTAAACTGTTTTACCAGTTTATTGTTAGTCTAGCAAAGTGTTTAAGTGCAAATATTTTTGGCATACTAATTCACCCCCCCTCTTATTATTCATCAGCCCATTCTCCTACATCTTTCTCTTTTGGTCATCGGTGAGAGTACCGGTAGGGGCAACATAGGCATTCTCAACATAGCTCCAGTGTTGAGCACCCATGCTTCTGATGTATATCTTCATTCTATATTTCCATATACTGAAATTTTCTCTATTGAACTTTGGACCTTCCCTCTTCATCATTAGACTGGGATCTTTACCTCAAGCGGTTAAGCTTATAACACAGAGGACTTGGAGGATGCTCTGATAACAATTGATAACTCAATGATGAACGGATAGTACCAAACCAGTACTAAGAGGGGGGGTGAATCAGTATAGACAAAAACACAATCCTAAACCGGTTTGTCAGCAAACATTGTGCTTTGGTAGATAGATAGTAACACCAGTCTTAAATAGAGTAGAACCGGAAAAACCCAGAATAACTAAGACAAGCATAAACCAGTTGACACTTATCTTCTCATACAATCTAATACTTCATTCCATTTCACCCTAGTGCATGAATAGGTAATCTATCATCAAAGATATATATATAAACAACTAGATCAACATGATTTACCTTCAGACACAAATTACTCAAACCATCACATGAATAACACCACACATGACACACAAATTTTTCACGTGGAAACCCAACTAGGAAAAACCACGGTGGGGATGAATACCCACAAGCCATTTTTGAACTCTTTAGAAGTCTGCTCTGTTAGGAGCCTTGTCTGGTTAGAGACTGATACAATAGGTTCTGTTAGGAACTAATCCTGTTAGGGATCACCCAATTAAGGGATGGCTAGAATACCCTATTAAGGGTTAAACCCTGTTAAAGGTTACCTTGTTAGAGGATTTTAAGAACTCAATGGTTTTGAGTCACCCTATCAAAGGATTTACAGCAAGCCAGTTAAAGCTACCCTGTTAAGGGATTTCCCAACTGTTGAAGTGGTTAGAGATCAACAGGTATTACAATGAGCTAGTAACAACACTCAATGCCAATGCAGGTCCACTTTAGCTCCTCTTCACCTTCTACACTTACACTCTGTAGGTATTACTTCTCTCTTCTGGTCTAGCAAGACTCATGTATCCCTTCACTTGGATACACACACACAACTTTTTCCAACAACCTCAGAAAGAAACACAACATCGACCTTATAGGAAATAGATAGGTGGGTAGCATAAACCCTAAACCACTCAGATCTCTATACTGTAGATAGTTGATCTTTGTGGGTACTAATTCCCACCGCGGTTTTTCCAATTTTAGTTTCCATGTGAAAAATCACTATGTTATGGTTTGCATGATTTATTGAATGTTTTCTTATCTTGATATATTTCTTGCATGCTTATTGATTTTCAAATTTTTGAAAGGTGATATTAGATTTATTAAGTTTTTGCTTGCACTGATTCACCCCCTCCCCTCTCAGTGCCTTATAAGTTTATCAAATGATGAATACTAAGAGGGGGGGTTGAATTAGTATGCCAAAAATCTCTGCACTTAAACACTTTGCTGGACTAATAGTAAACTGGTAAAATAGTTTAGCAGACAAATCAGTTAGCACACATGCAAACCAAATAGAAAATAATGCATTCACCCACAGAAGCACAAACACCATAACATAAGAGATTTTGACGTGGAAACCCAAATGGGAAAAACCAAGGTTAGATGGAACTCACAAGTAACTATCTGCAGAATAGGAACCAGACCAGTTAAGGTCATACAATGTTCTTTACCATAATAGATCCTATTAGGAATCTCAATCTCTGTTAGGAGATAAGTTCAATTAAAGACTACCTTGCTAGAGGATTTTAGATCCACAGATGTGAACCACCTTGTTAGAGGATTTATAAAAGGATTTTCGGCCTACCCGGTTAAGGGCTATAGACTTGTCAAAGATGTGAGTAATCAACAAGTGAGTGATCTAGCAAATAGCACAGATTGCTTGGTTAGATCCTTGATAGCTCGTTCCTAATGCATTCCAGCATTACTTCAGTCTTCTACACATTCATAATCTCTCTAACTCATCAACCACCTTAAATCCTCACAACAACATCAACAACCTAAAACCCTAGACATGATGTCCTTATAAAGGAATCTGATTTCATGTCGGTCCAATAGGATTACAATACAATTTCCTAGGTTCAATGCATCTAGACATATTTTGTAAGAGGACACAAAAAGCACTGTTAATGTGTCGGCACCATCAAACAATCGGTGGATGGTAACTCATCACAGAATATTACCGGTTCATACAAAATACCAGTTCAAGAAAAATACCGGTTGCCGGTTTGACAAAATGAAGACTGGGAAATATGTGTTCCGTCACTTTGATCCTTTGTACCGCTTGGGATCCTCGAACTGCTTGGGGTCAACATACCGCTTCAAATCGATAATCACTTTCTGCAAAATACCAATAGTCTAAGGACTATAATGCATCATACCGGTTGGAACATGTACCAGTTGAGCTTGAACTTATACATACAAAAATGATCTCCATGCAAGTGTGTGTCCATCAATGACAATCACAACATAATCATCAAAAATGCCAACAATCTCCCCCTTTGGCATTGATGGCAACACTTAGGAAATTTTGACATCTAAGTGTTTTACAACAAAAATATGCCATAATCAAAATTACTCCCCTTAAGCATATACACTATCCCTTTTTTGCAGAAAGTACAATGTATACTATAGAAATAGCATGAAAGTATACATCAAAACATTCAAAATTTATACTTCTCCCCCTTTGCCAACAATAACAACAAAATATTACAGACTAACCCCTGTTTCATTAGTATTTAAAAGAATAAGAGTTTATGACAATAAGGAATAAAACTTGTCAAAAACTGATTTGAAGTCCTGGAAAGATTGTTTCATTGATAAGGACCAAGACTCAAGTAGGGAGGTTGCCACTTCTTTCTCTGTCTACATCTCAGAGACCTATTCTTCCATGGCATCTAGTGTGCTCATCTCTTGAGTCACCGTTAAGGCACCCAGGTTTAAATAACATTTCTGAAGTATCAACAGGTGTGGGAGTAGAACCACTTGGAGTTCATGCAAATCTTGAGTCCAGTTTCTTATTTCCAACTCTATTTTGGCAGACTGGATGTGAAACCGGTGAACGGTTTGCCCATAAGTTGTAAAAGAGTCATACATCAGCTTGAAGGTGCTCATATATAACTACAAGTCAGTTTGTAGCTTCTACTTCTGTACAAGCACATCATCATAGAAGATATTGTTGGGAAAAATGGTGTCTCAACCTTGCATTTATGTGAGGTTACTATTTATAGTAAGTTTTCATTTGAGCACGAAATAGTGCGAAACTCTCCCTGAAGCTTCTGGTTGGCTAGATAAGCATTCCGGTAAAGTTTCGTCGCAAGGTCACAGCTAGTTTTGAAGATATTAAAGTTTTCGTCTTGGAGGGGTGTAATAAAATGTTTAAACTTAATTTTGAGGAATTTAGAGGCTCCGAAATGCCCTGAAAAGTTTCCGTAACTGGCGACGCTGGTTACGAGGTGATAGAGCACTTCGCGAGCTTTCCGGCGCTTCAAACGGTTCGTCAATCGGACACCCGGTTCTCAAGTTATGGCCTCTGGAAGTTTGTACTCCTGAAATAGGAAAAATAATTTGTATCGAATACATAAATGAGCTGTAAAAGGGAGCGACACATGTTGATGTGTGCTTTAACATGTCATAGGGCATCTAGAAGGGAGATAAGGTTGGCTACACCTTATTGGGTGGTTTTAGCCCATGGTTTTGTAATACCGTTTGACGGTTTTCTTGTATTGTATCTCCTATTTATGAGGTGTGTGAGATAGAGGTTGTGTGTAAGAGTCTTATGGCTATTGAGTTGCCTCTGAATCTCTGATTAGTGGTACTCCTACGAAGAGCTTGCTCTGCAAGTATTTTGTAATCTGTTTTTGATTGCTGAATAAAATATTGAGCTGCTTTTGGAGGGTGGGGTTTTTCTCCCGAAAGGGTTTTCCCCACGTAAATCATTGTGTTGTGGTATGATTGCTATTATATCTATTTCTATTTTCTATAACTGTTGTAATGATCTGAAAAAGTTTTGCATTACCCTCCTCTCAAGGTTAGTGTAGGAAGTTGTTTCCGCTACTTAACTTCCTTACAAGTGGTATCAGAGCCTGATCACCTTTGGTTTCAATTGTGGGCAGTTGGGTTTTTTGAACTAATCCAGATTTGAGTGGGAGCTTGTGCAGAAGACACTTTTTGATCTTGTTGCAGGAATATTCAGATGGCGAGTTCGTCAGGGAGAATAGAGGTGGAGAAATTTAATGGAAGTAATTTTGAGATGTGGAAGCTGAAGATGGAAGATCTACTAATAGATCGAGATCTTTGGGATGCAGTTGATGCGAATGTCCAAAGACCCTCAGATCCTATTGCAGCAGCTCAGTATGATGTTATGGACCGAAAAGCCAAGGGTCTAATCAGACTGTGCTTGGCAGACTCTGTTCTAATCAATGTCCATGAAGAAAACTCTGCAAAGAAGCTATGGACTAAGCTTGGTGAGATGTATCAAGTGAAATCTTTATTAAATCAAATTTTCTTAAGAAAGAAATTGTATTCCTTGAAGATGGAAGAGGGTGGACGAATTGCAGACCACCTAGAAGCATTCAATATGATTGTGGCTCAATTAGTATCCGTTGGTGTTAAGATGGACGAGGAGGAGAAATGTCAGATCTTGCTTTGTTCTTTGCCTGATTCGTGGGATTCTCTTGTTATGGCTATCGGTAGTACTTCTGTTGTTTTGAAATCTAAAGATGTGGTGGGTGCCCTACTCGGTGAAGAGATGCGAAGGAAGGTATCCATCAGTTCAAAGGAAGCCCTAACCGTTCGTGGAAGACCTAAGGAGAAAGGCAAGAAGAATGAGAAGCGCGGCAAGTCCAAATCCAAAGGGAGATCGAAATCTCCTGGAAAGTCCAAAGTCATTTGCTGGAATTGCGGTAAACCGGGTCACATCCGTAAGGACTGCAAAGAAGAAAAGAAGAAGAAAAAGAAAAAGTTCGATTCTGATTCTGAGTCCGACAAGGAAGATGGTGATGCATTTATTGCGGCTTTGGCGACTCATACAGGTAATGATGCCTGGCTAATTGACTCAGGTGCATCTTTTCATATGACTTCCAATAGAGATTGGTTTTCTGAATATGAAGGATTTAATGGAGGTAAGGTGTACTTGGGTGATGATTCACATCTAGACATTGTTGGTCGAGGTAAAGTTAGAATCAGGTTTTCTGATGGTAGAATAAAAGGGATTAATGGTGTGCTGCATATCCCTGGATTAAAACGAAACCTGTTATCTGTGAGCAAACTGATAGATGTGGGTGTGCAGGTAGTCTTTTCTGAAACAGGATGTAAGATGATTAAGGGTGCTATGGTAGTTGCTAGAGGTGTCAGGTTTGGCACTTTGTATAAGCTTGAAGCATACACTGTTGACTGTAATAGCACTTCTGTAAAAAGCAAATCTGCGGATACTTCACTGGAAGATTTGAAGGTTTCACCTTCAGCAGATGGAAATGGTTTTTGGGTACCTAAGGGTGCTCTTTCGTCTGAAGCAAAGTTACCTGCAGAGAAGACTATGTTATGGCACCAGAGACTTGGCCACATTGGAGAAAAGGGTCTAAGGACCTTGAAAAATAAAAACCTTGTTGAAGGTTTGAATGACTGTAACCTTGACTTTGATTTCTGTGAGCATTGCATTTATGGAAAACAAAACCGCGTTCAGTTTTACTCGAGTTCTCATAAAACTTGTGGTGTTTTGGACCTTATCCATTCTGATGTGTTTGGTCCAGTAGATGTCTCTTCGATTGGAAAATCCACATATTATGTTTCATTTATTGATGATTTTAGTAGAAGGACATGGGTATATTTTCTAAAGAGTAAATCTGAAGTTTTTAGTCGTTTTAAAGAATTTAAAGCAATGGTTGAGTTGCAGACTGGAAAGAAAATAAAATGTTTGAGAACTGATAATGGCGGTAAGTTTTGCTCTAATGATTTTGATAGATTCTGTAAAGACTGTGGAATTAACAGGCAGAAGACAACTCCGTATTCTCCACAGCAGAATGGAGTTGCAGAAAGAATGAACAGGACACTGATGGAGAAGGCTAGGAGTATGTTGAGTGGTGCTGGTCTTGAACAAAAGTTTTGGGCTGAAGCTGTTGCCACTGCTTGCTACCTGATTAACAGGTCTCCTACATCAGCTCTTGTTGATAAAATGCCTATGGAAGCATGGTCAGGTCACAAGCCTTCATTGAGACATCTTAGAGTTTTTGGTTGCGAGGCATATGCACATGTGCCAAAGGAGAAGCGAACAAAGTTGGAGAACAAGGCTGTGAAATGTATCTTCATCGGGTATAGTTATGGTGTGAAAGGATACAAGCTTTGGGACCCTGTTGCACAAAAGGTAATTCACAGTAGAAGTGTTATTTTTAGAGAAATTAAGTCTCCTTCTGTTACATTATAGCCAGAATAGACTAAAAAAGAAGATGTGATTCAACTTCCTTCTACACCTGAAAGAGTTGAATCGAGACCCCTAGATAGGCAAGAATTTGAGGAGAGCTCGTCTAGCTCTGAATCTTCAGAAGAGGAGGAAGAACCTCCAACTCAGCTTGTTCGAAGGTCTACAAGACATAGACAACCACCTGAAAGGTATTCACCTGATGATTGGAGATGTATTTTTGCTCTGAATACTAGTGTGGATGAACCGAAATCTGTAGAAGAGGCATTAGGTATGAATGATGCAGAATCCTGGAAGATTGCTATGGAGGAAGAAATGGCAGCTTTGAAAAAGAATGATACATGGGATCTTGTACCATTGCCTGAAGGACGAAAACCTGTTGGTTGTAAATGGGTGTTCAAGAAAAAGATTGGTTCAGATGGAAGCATTGAAAAGTATAAAGCAAAGTTAGTTGCGAAAGGCTACTCTCAGGTTGAGGGTGTTGATTACGGTGAGATATTTTCTCCTGTTGCAAAAATGACGTCCATTAGATTTTTGCTTTCTATTGCTACTGCTTATGATTTAGAGGTTGAGCAAATGGATGTGAAAACTTCTTTCCTTCATGGTGATTTGGAGGAAGATATTTATATGACACAGCCGGAGCACTATGTGGTGAAAGGCAAAAGAAATTTGGTCTGTAAATTGAAGAAATCTTTGTATGGCCTCAAACAAAGTCCTAGGATGTGGTACCAGAAATTTGATACATATGTGTTGAGTTTGGGATTTGAACGTTCTAAATCAGATCACTGTGTTTATTATAAATCTTATGGTGATCATTTCTTATTCATTGCATTGTATGTTGATGATATGTTATTCATTGGTAAAGGGAAAGGTATGATTTCAGAACTGAAGTCTCAGCTCGCTGCTAAATTTGAAATGAAAGATCTTGGTGCAGCAAAGCACATTCTTGGGATGGAAATTAGAAGAGATAGGGTGAATAGAAAGCTATGGCTAGGCCAGAGTAAGTATGTGAATTCAGTGTTACAGAGGTTCAACATGCAGAATTGTAGACCATTGAGTGTTCCTTTTATAGTTGGAACGAAACTATCTATTTCAGATTGTCCTACATCCCCATTGGAGATGGAAGACATGAGCAGAGTGCCTTACCAGAGTGCAGTTGGAAGCTTGATGTATGCTATGGTCTGTACTAGACCAGATATTGCCCAAGCAGTGGGAGTACTTTCTAGATATATGTCTAATCTTGGTAGAGTTCATTGGGATGCAGTCAAAAGAGTCTTCAGATATTTGAAGGGTACTTCAGAGTATTCTTTGTGTTATCATGGTAATTCAGTTGGAGACATGACTTCCCTTGATATCCATGGTTATGTGGATTCAGATTGGGCAGGTGATATTGATAGCAGAAGATCCGCCAGTGCTTATGTGTTTACTTTGTTTGGTGGTGCAATTAGTTGGATGAGTAAGCGACAGGCTGTGGTTGCTTTATCCACTACTGAAGCGGAGTATATGGCAGCTACTCATGCTTGTAAAGAGGCCATTTGGCTTAAGAGACTGTGTTCGGATATTGGAATAAAACAAGGTACAGTGACAATTTACTGTGACAGTCAGAGTGCAATTAGCCTAGCTAAGAACCCGACATTTCATGCCCGGACCAAACATATTGATGTTCAGTATCATTTTGTTAGAGATATGGTCGAAGATGGTAGGGTGAAGCTGGTTAAGGTGGACACTTTGATGAATGTTGCAGATGCTTTAACTAAGGCTGTGAGCACAGAGAAGTTCAGATGGTGTTCAGAGTCTATGGGCCTTATGGCCCCTAGCAATTGATTCATTGTGTTGACATTCCCTTCCGCTCATGCAAGGTGTTCGACAAGTGGGAGATTTGTTGGGAAAAATGGTGTCTCAACCTTGCATTTATGTGAGGTTACTATTTATAGTAAGTTTTCATTTGAGCACGAAATAGTGCGAAGCTCTCCCTGAAGCTTCTGGTTGGCTAGATAAGCATTCCGGTAAAGTTTCGTCGCAAGGTCACAGCTAGTTTTGAAGATATTAAAGTTTTCGTCTTGGAGGGGTGTAATAAAATGTGTAAACTTAATTTTGAGGACTTTAGAGGCTCCGAAATGCCCTGAAAAGTTGCCGTAACCGGTGACGCTGGTTATGAGGTGATAGAGCACTTCGCGAGCTTTCCGGCGCTTCAAACGGTTCGTCAATCGGACACCCGGTTCTCAAGTTATGGCCTCCGGAAGTTTGTACTCCTGAAATAGGAAAAATAATTTGTATCGAATACATAAATGAGCTGTAAAAGGGAGCGACACGTGTTGATGTGTGCTTTAACATGTCATAGGGCATCTAGAAGGGAGATAAGGTCGGCTACACCTTATTGGGTGGTTTTAGCCCATGGTTTTGTAATACCGTTTGACGGTTTTCTTGTATTGTATCTCCTATTTATGAGGTGTGTGAGATAGAGGTTGTGTGTAAGAGTCTTATGGCTATTGAGTTGCCTCTGAATCTCTGATTAGTGGTACTCCTGCGAAGAGCTTGCTCTGCAAGTATTTTGTAATCTGTTTTTGATTGCTGAATAAAATATTGAGCTGCTTTTGGAGGGTGGGATTTTTCTCCCGAAAGGGTTTTCCCCACGTAAATCATTGTGTTGTGGTATGATTGCTATTATATCTATTTCTATTTTCTGTAACTGTTGTAATGATCTGAAAAAGTTTTGCATTACCCTCCTCTCAAGGTTAGTGTAGGAAGTTGTTTCCGCTACTTAACTTCCTTACAGATATGGGGTTGGAAAATCTTACTTAGTAGTAGATTTCCCTCATCCAGAGCATTCCTTATATCCTTCTGTTCTTTTGGTAGTTCTGACCAGAGCCCATTAAGCTTCTTCACCAAGGCAATGTTGAGAGCCTTTTGATGCTCTTTCTTGGCATTTTCCTCTGCTACCTCTTCTAAGCTCTGCACTTGATCATCCACTACTATGCATACGAGCTTCAATTGTGCCAATGATGAGTCGGTACTGGGGAGGTTTGTACTGGGTAAAAAACTGGTAAGAGTGTCCACCACAACTTGGATCACATCTTCCTCCTTCTTCCTCCTTAGCACCTCAAGGCATTCTTGAGCAACCTTAATGCTCTGTAGCAACTCCATTTTACTTGCAGACTGGAGGTCAATAGGACTGGTGAGGTCAGCTAGTTTGGCTTGACTACCGGTTGCCTTTGGAGTCTACATCTGCGTCCTCTTTGTTGCTTCTACTTCCTTGTCTTCCTCTACCTTCTTCTTCTCTACTTCTTTTCTCTTTTCCTCTTCCTTATCCTCCTCTGCCTTCGTCTTCTCTACTTCCTTCCTCTTCTCCTCTTCCTTTCTCTTCTTCTCATCCTCTTTTCTCTTTTCTTCCTGTTTCTTTTTCTCCTCATCTTCTTCCTTCTTCTTCTTGTCCTCTTCCTTTTTCTTCTTCTCCTCTCCATCCTTCTTCTTCTTCTCCTCTTCCTTTTTCCTCTCCTCTTCTTTATCCTCCTCTGCTTTCTTCTTTTCCACTTGCTTCTTTGCTTCCTCCGTTTTGTCCTCTGCTTCCTTTTTCTTATCTACCTGTTATGCCTACTTCTCCTATCCTATTGCTTCCGATGGTGTACCCTAAGCAACATCCTCTCCATCTAGAGCATCGACATCAATAGTGTCTATGGGTTCAGTAACTGGGTTTCCTTCATTATCAAACACTTCATCCGGTTTAGTTATTGTCGGTTCTTGCTCAGATTTCTTGTTGGCTTCAGCCACTCGATGCATCTTAAGGGCTTCTTGAGAAAGAGTGTGTGTATTCTTGAGCACTTCTTGACCCTTTCCTTCCAGTAACATGAGTCTTCTTCTTCTCATGAAGAAGAGGCCTTTGTATTTATTCATAACTTCAAACAGTTCTGAATTTGATACATCAGGAAAATGTTCAGCAAAAACTTTCTTTCTCATTTCCTATTCCTTCTCTATGGCAATGTGTCATTTATTGTCTAAGGAATTATACAAAGAATCTGGTGTCTCAGATCTAATTTCTGAAGGCAACCAGTCATTAACACATAAGTACTTAATTATTTCTTGTTTAACTGCTTCTTTTTCATCATCATTGAAATCATCAAAACAATCAATCAAATCATTCAACACTTTTCTCCTAATGTTTTTGATAGTTCTTTGACAATGTGTCAAAGGTTTTTAGGATGAGATGTCAATATTTACCGGTACCGATGATGTCGGTTCATTCTTTGTCTTTTTCTTTGCTTGTCTTGTCTTCTCAGGTTTTTCCTCAGACACAGTTTCTTTTGAGTTCGGTGAGGCATTCCTTGTCTTCCTTTTTCTCTCAAACACTTTGGTAGGTGTTGCTACCAGTTTCTTCCTTGTAGGTGACTGCTTGGTCACTTTGGGATTGGCTGCAATAATCGGTGCCGATGCCGAAGCCACTGCCTTTCCTTTCTTTTCAGGAGATTCTACAACCGGTGCTACCCTTTCCAGATAGGTGTCAGTTCTCTTTGCCTTAGGATCTAGGGGTGAGGCAATTAGGGTAGAGGCATACCCGTCTATCATATCATACATCACCTCATAGCCCATAGGCTCCACTTCTTCCTGTCTGGGCTCAACAGCCTCCATTATGCATTCATCAACTTTGATGATAAACCAGATATCCTCTTCATATTTCTTAACAATGTCACTGGATATCCTCATCCTTAGGCTCATCTTGCTTCTGAACTCATCAAAGTGCTTGTTCAGAACATCAAGGTAACCAGTTCCAACTGCTTCCAGGCTTTCTTTGATCTGCTTGGTAACCGGTTGGTCCGCAGACCACTGAATATCTCCCACTCTGGGGAAGTAACCTTGGAAGTAGAAAAATAGTCCTACTAGAAGTTGTCCAAACTTGAATTTTAATGCATTATCCTGTTTGATTGATTTAAGGTTCAATAGGAGTTGCCTTTGTATACCAGTGCAAAGGTCAAATGATGCATCTTCCTTGATCATCTGGTAAGTGGTATTTACCGTTATAGTAGATATAGAGTCAATTATGCTGGCAGAGAATGTCCGGTATCCAATCACCATGCACGCATATTTCATAAGGCCATCCTTGATGGAATTAACAATCATTCCTCGTGAGTCGCTCACTGAACCGGTGAGCTTGGACATTTCCGTCTTGCTAACCTTCCTAAGGGCTGGCACTTCCCCTGTATTGTAGAAACCAATGACGACATGAACAACTTGAGGTGTGATATCATGCGTTCTCTCTAGGTACATCTTGTCACTATGAACTCTATTCAGAATGATTCTAATGTGATCATCTGTAAAATCCTCTAGGAAGTAAACCGCATTGTTAAGTTTCTTCTTCTCCAAAATGCTATACTCCGGTTTGATCTTTTTATCCTTCCCACATAATAGACCTAGCTGCGAATGGATCACAAGAGACCCTAGGTCTTCAATTTTGCAGTCTATATAATCTAAAATCCCTTCTTCTACTATAACCCTAGCTAGTACTTATGACAAAGCATTATATTTCAATTTTCTTTGAATGAAATCCATAGAATCGATAGTTTCACTAGAACTATCATGAGATGTGGAAGCCATGACAAAATAGAAAACTCGAGAAATACCTTTTGGAAATCAAGAATTAGGGCTTGCAAATTCCACTTCGCCTTCCACTTCGTCGGTTGCTAAATCACCGCTTTGCGTTCTTCTCTTGACCGTTTGTAATTTGCTTCTGAATTTCCTTCAAGGTTTCTAAATTTCACTGAATCGCAGCACAAATCACTTTTTTGTTGCTCTGCACTTGAAAACCTTCTTTGCTTGAAAAAATGATAGTGAGAAATGATTTGTGAATTCCTTTTAAACATATTCCTCACCTATCGTAATTAATGGTCCACCATTAGGGCGTAGACCCTAATTTGCCTTTTACCATTTCCGGTCTTCCGCCAAATGACAGGTATCACATACCGGTTAAGGTCTTTTACCGGTGTAAATCGAGGGTTCAAAACATTTCGCCGTCTGCTCCCCCTAAGCTTATCTAACGCTTAGTTTGTCGGTTCCATTATTTCCACACTAGGTGCAGAAACTGGTTCTTCTTGTAACACCACTGGTTTCTTCTTCCAGGTTTTGTTCATATCCACTTGAATAATGTCAATATCAATCTTTCCTTCTGGAGTGATCGGTATGTCATCCGATATGTTCTTTCTTGATCTACAAAATCTGGCAATGTGACCCGGTTTGTTGCAATGATAACTAACCATTCCAGGTGCTCTCCAGGGTCCATTATTCATGTTGTCATTCTTCCTCCTGCATGTTGCAGTAGTGTGACCATGACCAAGATAGACCATATAGTTTTCTCTCCATCCAGTTGCCGCTTGATAACCACCACTTCTTGACTAATGATTAAAGGCATTAAATCGGTTGTGATTCTGGTTCACAAAAGGTTCAGGACCAACTCCTTGAGTCCTCTAAGGATATCTTCCAGTGTTGTTCATAATAGACCTACATTCATATGCTCTATTCCCAAACTTGTTGCATGCATAGCAGTTACCATTGAATCTATTGGATCTAGGCTTATCGTTTAAAAAATAAGGAAAATTATTGTAAGCCTTGGTCCTATACACATTGGTAGTATGTCCTTCTTTGAGACAGTTAAAGCAAACATGTTTAAATGTTTTCTTACCTTTATCCTTTGATGTTGGTTGTTTCTTTGATGCTCCAACATTTGTACCAGAGGTCTCACCTTCCTCATGACCGGAATAACCAAGTCCATCAGTATTCTTGACAGGTTTGGCAGATTCAAGCTTTTGCTTTAGCTTGATAGTACTCTTGTTGAACTTAGCAAGTATTTCCTTTGACTCAAAGAGTTCTTTGGAAATAGCAGCATTTGTTTCCTTCAGGTTTTCATTTTCAGAGATGGCAATGTTCAATTCTCCTTGCATGTCTTCCTTTTCCACTTTTCTCGTATGGAGTTGAACAGTTAGGGCACTGATCTTTTGCTTCAGCTTGGAGTTTTCATGCTCTTTGTCTTTGACCAGATCTTCAGCTTTCCTCCAATTCTCAAGCTCTTGGCACATTCGAATAGTTAGTCCCTCTAGTTCTTTTCTCAGGTTGGAATTGGATTCATTCAAATTTTCTACTTCTTGAATTAGGACTTCCATGTCCGCTTCATCAGAAGAACTATTTTCAGATAGCTCCATCAACTTTTTAGCATGTTCTCTCCTCTTTGCTTGAGATGCCTTGTATTTGACCATAAGATCATCATAGGCTTGCTCAGACTGAGTGAGTTGATGAGTAAGTTCCCTCAATGTGTATTCCCCCATATCTCTTTCTAAGTGGTTAAACTTATAGAAAGGTTGGCTTTGATACCAACTGATGAATACTAAGAGGGGGGGGGTGAATTAGTATGCCAAAAATCTCTGCACTTAAACACTTTGCTAGACTAACAGTAAACCGGTAAAACAATTTAGTAGACAAACTAGTTAGTACACATGTAAACCAAATAGCAAATAATGCATTCACCCACAAAAGCACAAACACCATAACACAAGAGATTTTGATGTGGAAATCCAAATGGGAAAAACCACGGTGAGATGGAACTCACAAGTAACTATCTATAGAATAGGAACCAGACCAGTTAAGGTCATACAATGTTCTTTACCAAAATAGCACCTATTAGGAATCTCAATCTCTGTTAGGAGATAAGTTCGATTAAAGACTACCTTGCTAGAGGATTATAGATCCATAGATGTGAACCACCTTGTTAGAGGATTTACAAAGGGCTTTTGGGCCTACCTGGTTAAGGGCTATAGACTTGTCGAAGATGTGAGTAATCAACAAGTGAGTGATCTAGCAAATAGCACAGATTGCTTGGTTAGATCCTTGATAGCTCATTCCTAATGCATTCTAGCATTACTTCAGTCTTCTACACATTCATACTCTCTCTAACTCATCAACCACCTTAAACCCTCACAACAACATCAACAACCTAAAACCCTAGACATGATGTCCTTATAAAGGAATCTGATTTCATGTCGGTCCAATAGGATTACAATACAATTTCCTAGGTTCAATGCATCTAGACATATTCTATAACACAACACAAAAAGCACCGTTAAAGTGTCGGCACCATCAAACAATTGGTGGATGGTAACTCATCACAACATGTCGGTTGTTAACCCATCACAGAGTATTACCAGTTCATACAAAATATCGGTTCAAGCAAAATACCGGTTGTCGGTTTGACAAAATGAAGACTGGGAAATATGTGTTCCATCGCTTTGATCCTTCATACCACTTGGGATCCTCTAACTGCTTGGGGTCAACATACCACTTCAAATCAGTAATAACTTTTTGCAAAACACCAATATTCTAAGGACTATAATGCATCATACTGGTTGGAACATGTACCGGTTGAGATTTAACTTATACATACACAAATGATCTCAATGCAAGTTCGTGTCCATCAATGACAATCACAACATAATCATCAAAAATGCCAACATCAACTTCAACATTTCCTCAACTAAAATCCTTGAAACATAGGTCTTCTTCCTAGCTTCTAACAATAAAGAATTTCCAAGCACTAACATTTGTTGGGGGGATAACGAATTAATGTCCAACTTGACTTGTGACACAGGAACTTGTAGCAATTCAAAAGAAATATCAAGGACAATGGCAAAAAGAAGAACTAGAGTCTTTTCAGACTCAACTCTTCTTCTTTTTCGGGCTTATCTTCACCATCTTCTTTAGCATGGTCACCTTTAGAAGCACTCCCATAAAATTATAATAAATAATCTAAAGCATTGCCATCTTGTAGATCTTCCAAATTATCAAATACATTCTCAAGCTCTTGTTTAATTTCCTTTTCTTTTGCCTTTTTTGTCTCAGAATCAGAAACATCAACAATAACTATAATTGGTTTTGGATCAATTATAGACACATCTACTCCAAATAATGGAGCAACATGACTTCCACTAGATTCACCTAAATCTATTTTCTTAAAAACTTGTTTCGAAGATTATAGTATGATAGCAACCTACACTGCAACTTCTTTTGTGATGTCATTTGTTTGTTTACTTATTTTTTGATATCATCAGGATGACTAGCCATAATAAGGTTAAATCTCTCCTTGGTTTAGAAACGGGTGTTCAAATTTTGCTAAACTCTCAAATGAGTTTCCTTACTCAAAGGATTACAAAATCTATCCATAGTAGTAGTCCTAAAATCTGACTCTGTGTTCATTGAATTCTATCTCTTTTCCACTAATATCTCATAAAGCTTAATTGGTATATCATCTTTGATCTCTTTTAATATTTTATCAAACAAAATCATGTATCTAATTATAACAATTTGCATAATATCCTTGTTTTTAATTTTGGATTCATCATAGTTTTCTACAACATATTTCAAGGATTGACTATCAACAATAGCATGAAGTAAGTTTTCTTGATGTCATGGAAATGGGGACAAGGCAACAACAAAGTTCAATGTTAATAAGTTAGTTTCAACCATAAAAACAAAACAAAGAACTAAAAACCATTCCAAACATATCAAGAGAGATTTCAAAAAGCATGAAAGAAGTTTAACAAAATAAAAGAAAGGAGAAGAGCCTCCCTAAGATGCTTCCATGATGCCTTTTGATGCTTCTCCCTTGTTTCTCTCCTCTCCAAGTCCCAAATGAGTGTAGCTCTCAGATTTTAGCACTAGCCATGGATGCCATATGGAGATTCAAGATGGTTGAATATGATAAGCAAATACTATGCAAGAGTAGATAGTGATGCTATGAAAAAGCTCTATGCTAATGCCAGTATAACAACAATACTCTAAAATGCTTCTTTTTTCTTGAGGAGAAGGGTTCTATTTATAGAAGAAATGGGGAAATGAAGGGTTAAGATTGAATGGTTTAATCAAGGGCCAAGTTTGAAAGTTGGGGATCCATGTGCACAATTGGCACCAATAAAATGGTGACAAGTGTCAACATAGGATTGGGTTGAGAGAAGAGGTTGGAGGCATTAAAGGCCTGAGAAGACCTCATGGTTATCTAGAAGGTAAGGGTCAAGTCTAAATTAGGATTACCCACTGGATTAGGAGTAATGCAAGGATAAACCTTTGTGCAAATGATTAAGAGATAATCATGGTCAAAGCATTAAAGGCTTGATGAGACCCTTGGGTTGGGTAGAGGTTGAGTCAAAACAAATGTTTTAACCATGTGGGAGGGTTTGAGGTAACCATTAATGGTTATTGGAGACTTTGGGGATTAAGTGGTTGAAGGTTGAAAGCCTTCAATGGTTATCAAAGACTTTGAGCCATTTAGTGGTTGAAGGTTGGAAGCTTTCAAAGGTTATCCAAGACTTTGAGACATTTAGTGGTTGAAGGATGAAAGCCTTTAATGGTTATCAAAGACTTTTAGGCTTTGAGAAGTGACTCCATTTTGCTTAGGAATGTGACAATAATTAGGGGATGGATTAAGTTAATTAGGAAGGGGTTAGAAGAATCTAGAAGGGGATTAGATTTTGCAAGTGGATTTGGTGGGTGAGGGAAAATAGGATTTTATTAAAAATAAAAATTCATTTATTTCAATAAATGTGTGCAAGTTGTATTTGGATAAATATTCAAATAAATATTAATTTATTTAAATGAGAAAAAGGAAGATAAAGCATTAAAATGCTTGAAGACTTTGAGGGGAACCATTAAAGGCTTGAAGACTTTAAGGAAAACCATTAAAGTTTTAAGAAGACTATAGAAGGAAGCCATCAAGTTTGAAGACTTTAAAGCCATCAAGTTTGAATACTTTAAGGGAAACCATTAAAGGTTTCAAGTGGGTGAGGATAAATAGGATTTTAAATAAATAATTTATTTAAAATAGTTGTGCAACTTGCTTTTGTAGGAAAATACAAGTGGGTGGAGGATAAAGGTGATTTAAATAAATTATTTATTTAAAATAATTGTGCAACTTGTATTTGTAGGAAAATGCAAGTGGGTGGAGGATAAAGGTGATTTTAAATAAATGATTTATTTATTTAAATGTGAGAGGTGGGATTTTGGGGGATTTAAATAAATATTAATTTATTTAAATGTGAGAGGTGGGATTTTGGGGGATTTAAATAAATATTAATTTATTTAAATGTGAGAGAAGATTTAATTAAACAAATATGATTTATTTATTTAATTAATGGTATGAATTTGGTTAAGTGAATTAAATCAAATAAATTGAATAATTTATTTAATTAATAGGAGAAGAGGGTTAAGATGAATTAATTAAATATTAATTTAATTAATTATTAATTGATGGTTAAATAATCAAATAAATACTAAGTATTCATTTAATTAAGTGGACAGATTTATGTGACTACATTTCTAAATTCAAAACTTCTACCTTAGGACTCTCTTCTTCAGCAACAAATTTCCCTTTCTCTTCACTGGAGGATGATTCCTTCTTTTTCTCTTTGACCAAAGGTTTCTTTACAGGGGTTACTTCAAGCTTTGGCTTTCTAGGGATTATAATAAACTTTTCTTTCTTATCTTCCTCATGAGAGCTCTCATCAGATTCTTCTTCTTTCCTCTGGGCTCTTCCCTTTCTCATAGGCTTCCTTTTCTTTTCTATAGACACAGCTCCACTCTGGATATTTCCAGATAATTCTGACACACTAGACTTAGGTAGAGAAGGAAATGGTGTGGACTTAGATGTCCGAGATATATATTTTTTGTGCAGATTCTATAAGCTGCATCTTGGTGAATATTGCAAACATCCTCTTGTGCAAAGTCTTTGCAGATTTCTCCTTTATTTCACTTTCTTCAATTTCCTCTACTGTACCAAAATGTTCCTCATTCAGATCAATATCTAAATCCTTTATGTGTGCAATCTGTGCAACAAGCTCCACATCAAACACCTCGTAAGGTAATTCTAGAATCCACCTAGCTCGTGGTTCCACTGTGAATATGTAAAAATTATCCTTGCTAATGACAAAGGTGAATGCATCTTTATAGTTGTTCATCAGGTCTAATGAAAGCTCATACCTATGTTGCATAGAAGATTGAAATTATTTAAACCAACCATAGAAATATCAAGTTGATATTTCTTCATGTCTAGAATGCATCTTCTGAAATAATCACCCATTTGCATTCCAATTGGAGATGACTACTCCTAAATAACATCGTCTTTATCGGAAAGTTGATTTAAAAATATAAATGCTAAACAAATTATCAGAGACCCAAATTTGAATGGATATTTAATCTTCTTCATCTTGCTCAGATTTTCCATTAATTTAGTCAAAATAAGTTCACACATATCAAAAGACTCATAACATACCATAATTTTGAAGGTTGTATAGATAACAATCGATGTGGCTGCATTTTCTTAGTTCTAAAAGTAAATTGTGTAAGCCAGGTATTTTGTTGGAATCTTTACTCCAACATAATTGATATTCTCTATAGTCATCACTTTTCCATCACACTTGGATCCTGTCAGAGTAGTAACTGTGTCATTCTTGACTAATCTCTTCGCCAGAACCTCTCCCCTTTGACAAAGACAGGTTAGGGTTCGAAGGGCTTCCTTCGTGATTCAATAAGGTTTGTCAAGGTACATATAATCTCCATGAATTTGACTCAAGATTATTCTAATCCACTCAACTTTATCAAAAAATTTGGGAAAAAATATCCAAATGTCCAAACCTTAATCTCTAAGATTTTTGAATTCTTTCTTTAGGGTTACATTGTCTTCCTCAGTTACTTTCTCCCAAAGATCATTTAATTTCAAATGGATTACCTCTTCCATCCCAGCATGAATATAAGCATGCACATCTTCGGTGTATAAGAAATGAGGATGTACTCTTGAAAATGATCCATCTTTATCAGTCAACATTGTGACAAAAGGATATGGCTTTAATATAGGTCAGTGTTTCAAAGCGGGATCAACAACAACTAGAATTGACATACCACAAACTAGGGCTTCCTTGCACAACACGTTAAGATTATTCTTCACATTGTAAATCTTCAAGCTTCATTTTTGCAAATGATCAAAATTATTAAGTGAATTTCCAATATATTTTGTTTAAAGTGTGTAGGCATTAATGACAAGCTTACTTCTGAAAACAACTTTCCCTTTTTACTTATTGTTTCAGTTTTATCAAAATCATTCTTAAAATACTAGATAACTATCTTCTAACCTTCTAATTCAACTTTGAGGAGGTATAAAAATTTTCTTTCAGATCTTTGATGCAGAGGTAAGGGTATAGATAATGAATATCAACATACAAAACCATAGTTACACGATCCATCCTTTAGGTTCTCTTAGATATACTACTTGAGCTTCTAGACTTAAAAATTCATTGGTTTTTTGACTAACATCATAAGATAGTGTGTACATACTGGTTTGGGGCTTGTGACATCACAACAAAGACCACAATCTTGCTTATCACTTCCTGAGGTGTCACTGTGTTCTTCAATCCTTATAGGATAGTCATGATATACTTCCCATATTGAATACAAATGCTTATAAAATCATTGGGATAGGTCTATATGATCTTCATACAAATCCCTAATACCTTCTCCAACCATTAAAAATCCAAACCACTCCTTAACACATTCAAATTTGTCTTCATTACTATCACAGGGTCTATTACATCCTTATATAAGACCAATTATAAGGAAAGAAGAGTGGAAAAATGCCTTCCAGAATGTCAATTTCTTAGAGGAGAGAAGCAAGAATGTATTTTAATTCCAATTACAGTCATTAAGATACAAAATATAGGTAAACCAAGCAGCACAAAGAATCTACACACACACAATGACCACCAAATGTTCACGCGGGAAAACCCTTATGGGTAAGAAACCCACACATCAAAGACCTAATCACTTGTATTATAGTAAAGAGTAATTACATACAAGATATAGATTTCATGCTTTGACCTAGCCTCTATTCAGGCAACAATACAAATATTAGATTGAACCCAATCCACATAGATCACAGTCACAATATTTTGCAACTTAGCATTCAACTGAATAACCAATCAATCATCCATCAACCAACAAAATAACCATTTTCAAGAGGTTTATAACTTCTACACATAAATTGGTTTGATTCAATTTCCATGGCTTCCAATCCTCTAACCCACGAGATATCAAACAAACACAGAGAACTCACAGTGAATTGCCAACACTTTAGCTTGGACTAACCATCGACATCCAACTCAACAGGTCAAACCGAGTCCATCATGGTCCCACCTTATTCTCAAAAGTTATCAGCAAGAGTTCCTTACTTTGGTAACATTTTAGACTTCTCTTATCGAACTTCAATATCACACTAAAATCCACAGCGTGTCGCCAAGACAATTCACTATCTTATTGATGTTGGCTTTTTGGCATAGACCATGTCTTTGGATTTCTTCTTGGAATGTCTTACCGAACATAGAAGTCTCGTCAAACTCTTAACTAGTCGCCAAGACTTAACAAAGTCTCATCAACATGGTCTTATCGGCATGAGGTGTGACTTTGCCTTCTGGTTAGAACAGTCTTATCGACATCACATGTTACACTAAACTTTGCCAAGACCAATAAAATGTCTTATTGATATCATGGTTTGTCGACAAGACGAGTTACTTTGGCTACCACCTTATCATGTCATAGCGAACACCAAGGTCACACCGTAGAAACTTCTCGTCACCAAGACTTTGGCAAAGTCTTATCAACATGACCTTCATCGACAAAAACCATAACTTCGGCTAGCAACTAGAAATGTCTTCCTGAAACCAAGAGTCACACAAAAATCTTTTTTCACCTAGACCATTCCAAGGTCTCATAGAAACAAAAGTTCATCAGAGAAAGAAGTTACTTCAGCTGGCTACATGGACAGACTTTCTGAACTCCAAGGTCACACTGAAATCCTTCTATGCTCGACTTCGCCAAGACACTGAAAGAGTCTTATTGAAAAATGATCTCTACTGAAGCCAAAATCCATTTGATGGAGATTTCAACATGTAAGTTTGAGACACCCATTCTCAATATTCTTCCACTTGATGAAGAACTTACTAGTATCTCCAGAGCATACAAGACTAATGAGAATCATGGGCTCCAAGGCCCATATAGTTAGTAGACCATTTGAACTTAGTCGTGCTCACAAGTTTTGTCAATGCATCTACAACATTCTTCATAGTATCCACCTTTTCTAGATTAATATTTCCATCTTCCACCATGTCACGAACAAAGTGATACTACACATCAACATGTTTTGTCCTAGCACATGGAAAGTGGTATTTTTAGCCAAACAAATGGCACTCTGACTGTCATAACAAATAGAAATCTGCCCTGCATTAAACCAAACATCAAAACACAAATGCTTAAGCCAAACAACCTCTTGGAAAGATTGATTTGCTGCCATGTACTCTGCCTCTATAGTAGATAAAGAAACTACAACTTTCTGCTTGCTCATCCAACTGATTGCACCACCATTTAACATGAATACATATCCACTAGTGGATCTTCTACTATCAATGTCTCCTACCCAGTCAGAATCCAAATATCCTTGAATGCTGATAGTTCTTTGTGATCCAAGAAAATTTGCATGGTAACATAGAGCATACTGAGAAGTACCTCTCAAGTATCTAAACACTCTTTTCACAACATCCCAATGCGGTCTTCCTGGATTTTCCATAAACCAACTTAGTACTCCCACTACTTGGGAAATGTCTAGTCTAGTACAAACCATTGCATATATTAAGCTACCAAGTGCACTTGCATAAGGCACCTTGGCCATGTCCTCCACCTCAGTAGAATATTTTGGACAATCTTCAATAGATAGTTTTGTTCCCTGCAACACTGGAATAACTAGCTGCTTGCAATCTCACATATTAAACCTCTCTAGGATATTACTGATGTACTTGATGGACTAAGCCATAGCTTTCTACTCTTCCAATCCCTTTTGATTTCCATCCCCAGAATATACCTAGCTACACCTAAGTATTTCATTTCAAAAAGTACTGACAACTGAGATTTTAAATTAGAAATCATACCCTTATCATTCCTAATTAAAAACATGCTATCCACATACAGAGAAATGATAAGAAAATGACTATTTTTAGTTTTGTAATACACAAAATGATTTGATTTTGATCTTACAAATCCCAATGACAACACAAATGTGTCAAACTTCTGGTACCACATTCTAGGTGACTGTTTCAAACCATAAAGATATTTCTTTAATTTGCAAACCAATAATTCTTTACCTTTTACCACAAAATGCTTAGGCTGGGACATATAGATTTCTTCCTCCAAGTCTCCATGAAGGAATGTTGTCTTCACATCCATCTGCTCGATCTCAAAGTCATATGTTGTTGCAAGTGATGAAACAAATCTGATAGATGTTAGCCTTGCTACAAGGGAAAATATTTCTCCATTATCAATTCCCTCTACCTAGGAATAACCTTTTGCAACCAACCTAGCTTTGTACTTCTCCACACTACCATCCAGACCAATTTTTTTCTTAAATACCCATTTGCAACCAAATGGTTTTCTACCTTTAGGCAAGGGCACTAGATCCCAAGTTTCATTCTTCTTTATTGAAGCCATTTCTTCATTCATATCCCCCAAATGAGAATTTGAATCAATCATTCTAATCACCTATGTCATAGTCCTAGGCTCATCAGTGTTAGTAATCAAAGCATAGGAACAATTCGAATCCAATATTGAATAACCATACCTATTAGGTTGTCTCCTCTCCCATGTAGACCTCCTCAATGGCTGAGGTGGAGGTTCTTGTTCTTCTTCTTGATCAAAACTCTTAGAGCTACTTGAACTTTCCTCACTTTTAGGTACAAATGGAGTTCATAGTTCCTCATTTTCTAGAGTTAGAGGAATTTCAACTATTTCTTCCTCTTTCTCTATCTTCCCAAACTGCAGATCAACTGAGGTAGGTTTTAGCTCTCAGAAAATCAGACTTCTTCTATACAACACCTTCTCAGTCACAGAATTCCAAAGCTTGTATCCTTTCACACCCAAGACATAGCCAATGAAGATACACTTAATAACTTTGTTTCCCAATTTGGATCTATTTACATCAAGCAAATAAGCATATGCCTCACAACCAAAGACATGAACATGTCTTAGAGAGGGCTTCTTACCAAACCATGTTTCCATAGGCATCTTGTCTACCAATGTTGAACTGAGAGATCTATTTTGTAGATAACATGCCATGGATATAGCCTCGACCCAAAACTTCTGCTCCAAGCCATCACTGCTCAACATGATTCTTGCCTTTCCCATTGAAGTTTGATTCAACCTTTCAGCAACTCCATTTTGTTGTGGAGTGTAAGGTGTAGTCTAATTCCTTTTTATTCCATGGTCTTTAAAATATTGATCAAATTCTACAGGAAACACAAATCAACACCATTATCATTCCTTAAGCATTTAATTTTCATATCAGTCTGATTTCCAACCAAGTTTTGAAATTCTTTGAACCAGTTGAACACTTCTGATTTATTTTTCATAAATACACAAATGCCCTTCTAGAATAATCATCTATGAAAGAAACATAATATCTAGATTTTCATAATGAAGGAACGTTACTAGACCAAATACACCAAAGTGAACATAATCCAGCAAACCAGAAGATTTATGAGGACTAGAATAAAATGAAACATGGTGTTTCTTTCCATATATGTAGCATTCACAAAAATTGATTTCAAAATTACAATCATCAAGCCCCTCAACTAGATTTTTATTTTTAGAGATTTTAAGAACTTCTCTCCTATATGACTAATTATATGATGCCATAACACTATATTCTCTGTAGGAAGTTTGACCTCCATTGAGCTTGCAACATTTTCCTTCTAGGTAGCTTTATCATATTTTTAAGAGGAATTGTTACATTGAACAAACTATGCATCCAACTCGAATAGAGTACCAACTTGTACACCCTTAGCCAACACTATGGAGACTCTAGTCATTTTACAACCACCACCCAATAATGTAACATGTACACCAACACCATTCAACTTACTAACATAAAGAAAATTCCAAGCCAGACCTGGTATGTGCATTACTCCATCAATTCCCTTAATTCTTCCATCAGAAAACTGAATTCTGAATCTTCCTCGGTCAAAATTTTTGAGAGTTGAATCACTTGCCAGATACACCTTTACACCATCATATTCCTCATATTTTGAGAACCATTCTCTATGAGATGTCATGTATAATGATGCACCTAAATCAATCAACGAGACATTATCTGATGTCTGAGTTGCCAAGGTAGCAATGAAGGCATTTGCATCGCTCTGAGAAGATTTAGTGTCAGAAAATCTCTTCTTCTTCTTCTTTTTCTCCTCCTTGCAATCTGGATATGACCAGACTGCCCACAATTCTAGCAATTCATGTTGGACTTCTTCCTTGGAGACTTTTACCTCTCCTTTGATTTGGATTTAGACTTCTTGTCCTTATGCTTTCCTTATTCCTTTGATCTACCTCGAAGAGCAAGAGCCTCCTTGGTCATCTCAGAAGAATTCCTCTGTGCATCTTCTGAAAGAAACAAAGCAACCACATCTTCCATTTTGAAGGTGGTTGTTGTACTTCCAGTGGACATCACCAGATAATCCCAAGTGTCAGGCAAGGAACATAACCAAAGCATACAACGATCCTCATCATTGATTGTTACACCCACAAAAGTTAACTATACAACAATCATGGTGAAAGTATTTAGATGGTCTACCACAGATGTCCCTTTGCTCATCTTCAAGGATTACAACTTCTTCCTTGGGAATGATTTATTTACTAAAGACTTTCCTTGATAAATATCACCAAGTTTCTTCCACATTGTAGCTATACTCTTCTCTTCATGAGCATTTAACAAAACAAAATCAGCAATATAGAGTCTAATCAACCCTTTGGCTTTCCTATCTATGAGATCCCAATCTTCTTGTTTGATTCCTAAGGGTTTAGACCCAAACACTGCAACCCAAAGGTCTCTACCATTGAATTTCTCAATGTCTACTCTCCTTGATGTGCTTGTCATCTTCAATATGCAATTTCAATCACCAGTCCTTTGTAAAACTCTCACTGCAGAATTAACACAAAAAAATCATCCTACCCACAAGGATAACACAACTGGCCAGATTCTGATACCACTTGTAAGAAAATCAGAGTGCAGAAAAGATTTCCAGAATGTCAATTTCTTAGAGGAGAGAAGAAGGGATGTATTTTAATTCCAATTATAGTCATTAAGATACACAATGTAGGTAAATAGAGCAACACAAAGAATCTACACACATAGGTGAACACCATATTTTCACATGGGAAAACCCTTATGGGTAAAAATCCACACACCAAAGAACTAATCACTTGTATTGCAGTAAAGAGTAATTACATACAAGATACAGATTTCATGCTCTGACCTAACCTTCATTCAAGCAACAATACAAACATCAGATTGAACCCAATCCACATAGATTAGAGTCACAATATTTTGCAACTTAGCATTCGATTGAATCACTAATCGACCATCCATCAAGCAACTAACTAATCATTTTAAAGAGGTTTATACCTTTTTCATAGAAATTCATTCGATTTAGTTTCCATTCTTCCAACCATCGGACCCACGAGCTATCGAACAAACACAAAGAACTCACAGCGAATCACCAACACTCTAGCTTGGACCAACCATTGACATCCAACTCAATAGGTCAAACTGAGTCCATCATGGTCCCACCCTAGTCTCAAAATTTATCGGCAAGAGTTCCTTACTTTAGGAACATTTTAGACTTCTCGTATCGAGCTCCAATATCACACTGAAATCCACAGCGCGTCACCAAGATAATTCACTCTTTTATCGATGTTGGATTTTCAGTATAGACTATGTCTTCGACTTTCTTCTTGGAATGTCTTACCAAACATGGAAGTCTCATTGAACTCATAACTAGTCGCCAAGACTTAAAAAAGTCTCATTGACATGGTCTTATCGGCATGAGGTGTGACTTTGGCTTCTGATTAGAAGAGTCTTACCAACATAACATGTTAGACCGAACTATGCCAAGACCAATCAAATTTCATATCAATATCATGGTTTGTCGTCAAGAAGAGTTACTTTGGCTACTGCTTTAACATGTCATAGCGAACACCAAGGTCACACTGAAGAGACTGCTCATTGCCAATATTTTGGTAAAGTCTCATCAACATGACCTTCATCAGCAAGAACCATAACTTCACCTAGCAGCTAGAAATGTCTTCCCAAAAATGAGTCTCACACCAAAATCTCTTTTCACCCGGACCACTCCAAGGTCTCACCGAAACAAAAGTTCATCGAAGAAAGAAGTGACTTCACCTAGCTACTTGGAGAGACTTGTCAAAATTGGTCACATCAAAATCCTTCTATGCTCGACTTCACCAAGACACTGAAAGAGTCTTATCAAAAAACGATCTTTGCTAAAGCCAAAAGGTAAGTTTGAGACACCCATTCTCAATACCAATCAGTTCACTGAAACATGCGAAAACATACTTTTTTGAGCCTACGATTTTGGGAAATTATGAAATACATTAGTACAAACCTCCATGCAATTTTTTTTATGAATTTTCACTATGCCAATTTGAAGAAATAAATTATTTTTCTCAAATAGAAAACCCTAGGCAGGGTTTGGAACTATTTCCACCAGATATTCTCTAACTTTTGCAAAACTCAATGAAACGACTCAAAAGAAAAAGGAAAAGTTTTTCATTTCATATCTTTATCATCCACATACCTTCCCTTGACCGTAAAAGGTCTTATAAATCTATACCAAACAAGTTTATTGCTATAAAATAGTAAAAATGTGGAGTGGCATGTTGCTCCTCTTGATCCTTAATTGGCATCAATGTCAAAATTATGTGATGTACTTTCCATTTAATACACTTAACTTTCACTTTTGGTTTTGTGTGATATTATTGACATCACTATTGATTTGAATTTTGGCTTCATTTATATGTGCAAAAATCTAGATGAAAAGCGGTTGTTTCATGTGCAAGGACTTTAGTTGTGCAATGTTGCAAAGGGAATACATGGATATTTGTGTTCTATAAGTTTAAGTCACTATTTATGACAAGGTCTTGGGGGTATTCTTTATGTCCTAAGCTTGTTAAAACATTCCCATCAAAACACACCTTAAGCATAATGTGAGGTGTCATCAACATCTTATGATATCAAGGAAATAAAATGAAATCAAAGTCATTTATTCTTTCTTTTTGAAATCCCTCGAGCTCGGGCTAGGGCACATTCATGGCAGTTAGGGTTTTTCTTGAAGTAACAATGGTTTGATAGCATGTTGAGACAACATAGAACCATTTTTTATAGGAAGAAGCACATAAGTGAATTGGACTTGATGTTGATAGTTTTGAGAAGAATTAGGCTTACAAAATGTCGGTTTTTGGAGGATTGAGAAAGATTTTCAAACTAAAAGACCACCTAATCAGGTGTTTTCATTCCTAAACTCGTATTTTGTGTTTCTTAATCTCTTTCCAACATTTAGAAATCTTATTGTTTGCATTCAAATTGTTTTAGTAGAATTGTTATTTGTCATGTTTGAGTTATGAAAGGGATTAAGGGGACTGTGATTTGTTTTGAAAAAGAGGGATTTAGTGAGTTTGTGAAAAATATTTTTTTTCTATGTATATGAATTCTTGTATTACTTTGATTTATTAGCAGTTATGGGTTTTTTGTTACAATCCTCGGTTAGAATTTGGTGAACAAAAATGGGTTAAGGGTTTGTGTTTTGTAACCCTACTTCGAAATCGACATTAAGTCTTAATGCTTCCACTATCATTGTGTAGAGTTTAAGAGTTTTGTTTTTAACATTGTTCGAGGGTTTGCATCTTCATTTATAATGTTTCAAGCATTTTTTTCATAATGTTTTTGTTTTGATAAAACCCCAGTCCGAGTTAGCAATTTTTTGTATGAATATTAAAAACCCTTATATCAAAACCCTATCTTCATTACCCTAGTTTAAAGTGGGTTTATTTTTGTTAAGTTCTCTATTTGGATTTGGGTTAAAGCACTTTGTTTACTCTTTTAGTTATCTGCCAAGGCAAGATTATGAAGCGTTCAATTGCACAATTCAAAAACATATATCATTATATGAGCATTATGAGGAATATCATCAAAAATGAAAATTTCTTTCTTGCTATTTGTTACTCTGGAAAAATATTTCACTATCATAGAGACATTATTTCATTTGTATATCTGATTTTGTGAGCAATATTTGAGAGATATTAGCTTCACTGCATTGTATCACTATGTGTATCTTTTATATGCACAATTGTGTTCCATATGTGAGCAATCAAGCTCTTTATATTATATTATTATGTATGTTCAAGTATACACTATGATGTATTGTAAGTGAATTATTTGAGATGTGTTGTACTATTGCTTCTAAATCCTAGTTGATTGAGATTAGAAGATGCTTTGTAAAGAAACAGAGATGAAACTCTATATGTAAACTCAAATAGTGAGATAAGAAGTGTTATATAGTCAGTGAGACATTATAAAATCTATCAGTGAGACAGTATTGTCAGTGAGGCATATAAAATGACTAGTGAGGCATTGTAAAAGAAAATGTTTCAAATAAGACAGTGAGGCATTGCAAAATAAAATATTTCAAATAAGCCAGTGAGGCAATTTCAAGTGGTTTTATTCCCCAGGAGGGTTTCCACTCAGGACATCTTTGTGTCATTTTCTTGTGCATGTTTTTCTTATTCTTCTATCTATATCATTTTCTTTATATTTCTCAAAAGACAAATTTTTAAAAAAAGTGATATATATGTGTATGAACACTAATTCAACCCACCCCCCTCTCAGTGTTCATTGTACTCCAACGTGACAATCACTAATTTGATCATAACTTTCACAAAAATTAATGAAAATTAGTCAAATAAAAAGAATATGATAGATAACAACATATTTCCACTTTTCCAATTGGTTTTAGGCCAATATAAATATGTACTAGTCCATACAATACAAATTACTATTAGATTTCACATAAATTACAAAGAAAAAGTAGTGAAAAATGATGTATCTCTTTCATTCAATCTTCTCCAACTTCCAAATTTGAGTTTGGGTGGCATTTAAATACATTTTAATTCATATCAAATACCTCAACTAGCCCACTAATCATTATGCTTAACAAGGACATTAATTTGACAGCTTTTACAAAAGTTACTTGACAACTATTTGAGCAACATTGACAAGTTTTTGCATTTTTGACATCTAATCACCCAAATCTATTGATAGTGGTCCTAAATGACCCAAAATGGTCTTATATGACCTTATTGACTCAATCAAACCAAAATAAACCAAAATTTTAAAAATGCCAATAATTTTACTCAAAGGGTGCATTCAGGATGCCCCTATGTCAATCTCCCCCTTCGCATGACATGCAAATTTAATTTTTCAGAGGAAACAACACCATCAGTCAGTGCCGATACAACCTCTACATTCTACTCAATCTTTTCATCAGATTTATTTACCCACATCTTCTTCATCTTTTCTTTCTCAAGATTAATATCCACTTTTTTTGCTAGTCTGGAGGACATATTAGATCTACTTCTACAATCTCTTGCCAAATGTCCTACTTTGTTGCTATGGTAGAGAACCAGACTCCTCTATTGATAACTCCCATGCTTCTCAGTATTTTTAGACCTATTAGTTTCACTGCACTCAAAATATTTATGCCCATATCTATTGCGGGAGTAACACGCTCTATGAAATGATTATCCAATATTTGCAATCCTGTATCTATTCCAAGTCATCTTGGTTCTACACATATTTTCTTTATGCTCAATCCTTTTGCATGAATAGAATCTTATTATATTTGATTGATTCTTTACTTGACTTCTATACTCACTAGCTCTATGTTCATATCTATTGCAAGTGAAGCAATTAGCCTTAAAAGTGTACTTGTTAGAAACCAGAGGAGACTTTTGGACATTTTGAGCCAGAGGATCATTGATCTTCTCTTTTCCTTTAGAGAAATCCCCTTCTTCATTTCCCAAGCATTCTTTGTATTTTCTTTGTTTCTGAGCATTAAGTACAACATCAAGAACTTCGCTTCCACCTTTCAGCTTTCCCACTTTCTCAATCTATTCTTTTGCTTCCTTCAATTCCTTTCTTAATTTATGCACCTCTTTCTCAAGCTTAGTACAATCCTCTATTTTTCTATTCAGTTTTGTGTCAAGATCATCCATTTGCTTGCTTTCCTCATCCAACAACTTTCTTAGGTGGGAAACCTTGTCTTCAACTTTCTTTAGTTTAAATTTGCTTTCATCACATATGCAAGAGCAGATCTTAACACTCCTTCCATGTCGATTACACCTTGAAGAACACAAATGGACACTGAGAGGGGGCAGGTGAATCAGTGTATTTTAAAACTTTAAGTTCAGTGCGCAGATTCTAAGGATATAATGCAAACATAGATACACACACACAAGAACACATCACATAACACCAGATGTACGAGGAAAACCCAATGTGGGAAAAACCTCAGTGAGAATAGCTGCTGGAGTCTACTGCTCCAATCCAGCCTCACAAGAAATAACAATTTACAATGTTTTAGGGAACCAACCCAAGGATCACCAACCCCTGATATTCTGAGCACTAGCCCCTATTTTTATGAGCACCTACTAAAAGGAGCACCTAACCCTTCTCTGAGCACCCATTCAAAGAAAGACAATAAAATTTAGATTTACAATGATAAAGCCAGGATACAAATAAATTTTTTAACACTACAAAATTCTCATATCTTGAGAATGACTCTCTTTGTTTCTGAGGATTACACTCTCTTTGTTTCTGAGGATTACACTCTATCATTTATCTACAAACAGTTCTTTGTTCTTCTTCTCTATTCTATACTCTTTTGTCTTCTTTACTCTACCTCAGCTTCACCTATCTCACACTACTCTCTGTCCTCAATCTTTTGTTGCTACAACAACCATCACTACTCTATTTTTGTAACTGCTCACACTCTAACTCTCCCTGTCTATGCTACTCAACAGTGCACTACACTTCAACACATGACATCTCTTGCACACTCAACTTCAAGAGATGTCTTTAGTTTTCAAAAATCTCTCTCTCATCTACTTCCATTGAGTCATATCAGATTGCTTTGTCTACTGTAAGCTCTCTTTTTCAACAAGATCTTATTCTCTATCCACAGAATGATTTCAGACTAGTTGCATACATTAAATATGTTTCATCTATCTTCAGGGCAATCAGTACATAGCTTACTAAACTTAGTAATTTGAATCTTCCCTTCTTGAATACGGTCTGCAGTAGATTGGATTTCCCTCTTTTGATCATCCATCTACATTGAATGACCCTGCCCTATTTTCTGCCCTTTGAGGTTATGTTCGATTCTCTTTCTGTCACAGGGTTTCTATTTTCAGCAAACTTGATCTATACTACAAATCTAATCCTACCTTTGTCAAGCATCTCGATCTCCTAGGAGCATGAAGTGTTGCAGAGTGGATGCCTGAGAGGTTGTAGATTGGAGAGTGTAAAGAAACAAGTGTTGCAGGTTGTAGATGGTTTCAGTTCCTTACAGTCAGCATAACACACAAGTTATACTACAACATTATCAGATCAGAATAATTATTTTAGATGTTGGAGTTTCCTTTGTGTTTTTTCATATCGGAATAGCTATGCCAACAAGGAGACTAAGGAGGTGTATCAGAATAGATACTAAGGGCGAAATGGAAAATTTCCATTATGCCGATAGACCAACCTATGCCGATAGAGGAAAATGAAGAGTTGACCTTTTGGTTGTGATTTCAGAATAACCTATTTTGATGGCGTTCATCGCCATGGAGTTTGATTATCAGGATAATATATGTTGATAATGAGAGATTGATAGTATGTCATCGGTATAACTTGTTATGTCGTTTTGGCATGTTTTCTCTATATCGATAGTTATGACTATCTTGATGAATGGTTGTTTGGCTTGAATTCTTCAATTTGGGATAGCTTATGTTGATAAGGTGTGTCAACATGGAGAATGTGGTTTAGTATAGCTTATGGCGATAAGGAAAATCAAAGAGGAGGTTCTTGTCAGAGTAACCTATGCTGACAAAGAGAGGTTGATAGTATGATTTACAATAGCTTACACTGTTGATTCAACATGATTTTCCTATGAAGATAGTTAAGGGTTATTCTGATATGAGGTCATCTGATTTGGAAGTTCTTTTTTGGGATGACTATGGTGATGAAATTGAGGAATGAGAATTCCAGTTGATAGAGTAGATTGGGATAAGGGTTTACTGTTAACTTGATACGTGCAACATAACACAAAAGTTAGCAATGTCATGAAGATAGACCGATTTGAGGAGCTTGATTGTCCACATGGTTTCTGACCGACCTTGACCATTTGATTTGGACAAAGAGTGTGAAGACATGTGGCTCCTTAGTCGACCAAACAAATCAGATCTACTGTAGTCGGTGACAGTGGATCTTATAGTCATCATTCCTGTCTCAGTAGGTTGATAGAGGATAAGTGATCTCATTAATGGTGAACCTTTTTGAGTCTATTGATGAGCTCGAGATGCTTGATAGAGGTAGGATCAGATTTGCAATACATATCAAGTTTGCTAAAAATAGCAACCCTATGATAGAAAGAGAATCAAACATAACCTCAAAGGGCATAAAATAGGATAGGGTCATTCAATGTAGATGAACGATCAAAAGAAGGAAACTACAACATCGGGATAGTTATCCTGATCTGATAATGCTACAGTATAACTTGCGTGTTATGTTGACTGTAAGGAATTGAAACCATCTGCAACCTGCAACACTTGTTTCTTTGCACTCTCCAATCTGCAACCTCTCTGGCATCCACTTTGTAACACTTGTTGACATCACTGACAATAATTCCAACAATCTCCTCCTTTGGCATTGATGTCAACACACAGAAGCAACACACACAGGCAACTCTTTTTCACACAAGCAACTCTTTCTCCCCCTTTCATGTCAAAAAAGGTATATAACTTTATCCCCCATTGACAACTATGGCAAAGGGACCTGCACACGACCTACAAATATGATGTTTTCTCTTTCTCCCCCTAAGATGTTCATCTTGGACAATGCCTAACAATTGTTGTTTTCTCAACAAAGCATTTAAGTGCTGAAGGAAGGTGAAACAACACCCAACTTGTATCTTAGATACTTAAATGTGTCCTTTGGAAGAGGCTTTGTGAAAATTTCAGCAACTTGCTCACTTGTGGGAATATATTTAACCTTTACCTCCTTCTCTACAACCGTCTCCCTAAAAAAATGATATTTGATTGTTATATGTTTTGTCCTTGAATGCATGACAGGGTTATTGCAGATGATAATGGCACTTGAATTATCACACATAATAGCTATAGGATCTGAAAATGATAACTGAATGTCCTTTAAGTTCTCTTTCATCCACAAAACCTGTGAGCAACATGTGGCAACAACTACATACTCTGCTTTAGCCATAGACAAAGAAATAGAATCTTGCTTCTTGTTGTTCCATGAAACCAATCTCTCTCCAAGGAAGAAAGATCCACCAATGGTGCTCTTCCTGTCATCTATGCAACCTCATATGTTACCAATATCTATTCTTTTCAACAAGTCATCATATATATAACATGTATAGATGTTCCTGACCCAAAATATACAACCATACCCAAAAATATGAAATGTGTTAAACTTAGTCAAATCAGAAAAGCTTTAGACCAAAAATAAATAGCTAGACAGATGGCTGATACATGAAAAAGACTTTTGGTAAACATTGACGATGCAAACAAAACATAAAATACTTCAGGAACATCACATGAACATTCTGCACATAGCTTCTAGACTCATACTATCGCTTCACCCAAAATTCTACATTCGATAAACTTCTAGATTCCAGACTACTTCCTAAACAAAAGGGGTTGGCATCAATGACAAGACAAAGGTATATATGCAACAATATAAACATACAATGTCTTCATACCATGCTCAACAACATACAAATCAACTTCTTTATTACACATTGTAGAAAAAATTAAATTTACATATACAACCTCTGCCTCACCATCAACAATTGCAATTTCTTTCACCATGTCTGTTATTGCACCTTCTATCTCTTCAGAGTTCTCACTCATTTTGAAAATCCTTTTTATCTTTGCATTCTATTTTGCAAGCATTTATTCTTCCTTGAAAATTTCTCTATCTAATATAGGACCTCCACAAATTTCTATATTCTCATTCTTCTCTTCATCTTTGCTCATTTTCTCTTTTAAGTCTTGTAAAAGAAACACTTCTGCTATTACTCCTTTCTTATCCTTGTTCTTGACAACCTTTCCATGTTGCAAGCTTTCCAACCTATCCATTCTCACACTTATATTAGCCAACTTAACCAACATCCCCAAAATCTTTCTTTTTTCATATTTCTTCTAGCCCTCCCAAATTATGGGCTTCCACACATATATCTTCATCTCATCTGCTATAATATTTCATCATCACTTATCATGTTATATAATTTTCAAAGACTTCTTCGTGGGTACCTTAAACACATTAACCTCTACCCAACAATGAATCTTGAAGATGCACCTCTTCAAGACCTCTTCTGTCCACTTCCTCTCAATAGAATAAGTCTACATAACTTTTACCTATCTTTATCTCTAATAGAGGATGATAACAAAATTACACTACATTGATAGATCCTAGTGCTAGACTACCTTATGTTCAATGATCTATCCACACAGTCAAGATCACTAGCTCTAATACCAAATGATATAGTCAAGGTTGAGGATATGCCCAATATTGCATCAAGCTCAATACCATTCATAAATCCTCATAAAAAGAAGATAAAACTCATATTAATTTATTAACTTGACAACACAAATGTGACAACAAATGATTAATTATATTTACACCGAATTCTTTCATATTGAAAATTATACAATCTTTAATGGGTTCAATCTATATCTCGTAAATAATTTTTTATGCTTTGATTAACATCAGAGATAAAACTGTATTTTAAAATTATTTTCTCTTTGAATCTACAAATCTAATATGTTAACTTTACTATAGAGTGTCTAATTAGTTTCTTTGCGCTACTTTGGAGATCTTCCCTTCACATGACCTATCACTCTGTTCAACACCTCCCATTGGTGACTCTGGCAAAAGAATGAGTAGATCTTGTCAACTAGATTTTCAACTTTAGCTACTAAATCAAAATTGTTCTCTATTGTAAATGCTAAATTTAGTTTGTGACCATGCAGTGGATTCAATCACATATGGTGAAGTAGGAATTTGTAGTTTTGTACAAAGACCATTCTTGTGACCTTGAAACACTACAATTTCATCATCTTTTATGCACACCAACTTTTTGACAGTTGATAAGTCATCAATACCACCAATTACATTTAAAAATTTCTTAACTACTTCAAACATATTTTGCATTGTGGAATTATCCTTCATTTTAACATCATAGAGTAAATGAGGTCGGAAGACATGTTTTAACATAGTATACACATGCATACATATCCAAGAGTATTATATACTACTGTAACTTCATCTAAAGATAATGCAATAAATTTTGACTCTTTTATTTTTTCGTGTACATCTTATTTTTCCACCTTAGCAAGACAACTTTCTCATTCTCATCTACTATTTATTGACCAATGAGTATGAGGAAATCTAGGAATATTCAAATTTTTAAATAAAGTAGCATAGTCAGGGTAGTCTGACATAAGATGACCTGTTGTCAAAACATGAAAAACAACACTCAACACTCGATTGAATAGTTTTTTCCTTGTATGTTTCTATAATAATATGTTTAAAGTAAGCATCAATTCAACGTCCACATTTAGCAATCTTCTCCTCTCTTTCCAGATGCTCCTTATAGTCTTCTTCATACTTAACATTTTTACATTCTTCCTTTGGTTTCCATCTAATCATTGACCAATCATTATTTTCCATCTATGATTTATTTTTCATACACTTTACAAATATACTTTACTATGGTGTCCAATTTTAGTTGCAAATTCTTGTCCATTTTAAGTTTCCAATTGTAGATTGTACGCTTGCATTCTTTTGAAAGTTTGTCTTTGTTTGGATTTGGCACTTCTACAATGAATGTGTACGTCATATACCATGTTGGAAGTATGTGTTAATGTGGTTGCCATTGATGTCAAACTTGTTGTTCTGGATTGGTGTTGGTTCAAAGGGTCTATGGTGTAGAGATATCTTGTTGTGTTGGTGTTGTAGTTGTTCTATTGGTTGTTTCTCAAGTGTTCGGGTCCGTAAAGTCTTGTTGATGTTGTTTGTTATTGTTATCTTCTTTGGATATAGTTTTGGTATCATGGATATGATAGTTTTGTGGTCCAAAAATATTGTTGTGTTCTTTGGATGTTGTGGCATTGTTCATAGCTAGTTATGATACTTTATGCTATACCTATCTTTGGGTCTAGATGTGATTTGTGGTAGGTAATTTAATGTGTTATGGATCTCACTATAGCATGTGGAGATCTAGATTTGAGTTATTTACACTGGAGGATATGTTTTGATCTGTAAAGCGGAAAAATCAAACCCTAGTTGTTCTCCCCTCCCCAACTCCAAGGAGAGAGAAGGGGGAGTCACTAGGGTTGATGGTTTTCACTTAGGGGAGACTTTACATTCAAAAGAGGGGTTGAAACCCACAAGATCCAATCCCACACAATGCAAGATTGGATTCTATATGAGTTTCAAGGGTTAAGACATCAAGGATACCCTCTTTTGTAAAGAATATAGATAGAATGATTGAACTAGGAATGCATGTAAAGTAGGAAAGATTCACTTATAAACAGAGATAGGGATACGGGATGAAGCTGCGGACCTGGAATTAGTAGTAAAATGTCGAGATGGTTCTTTTCTGCAAATTTGAGTGAAAGTTGACATGACGATGGCACCCGGCATGCACACGGTCCTCTGAAAAATCCGCAAAACGAAGGGGGATCTGTTCGTCTCTGCACAAGGATTCCAGATCTTCAATTACAGCCGCGTACCTGCAACCTTGTTGCAAGAATGTTTGTATTCTTACATGCGAAGGTGTAATGTATGTAGTATGTTGTATGTTGTATGTGATCTCCTCTTCAATGGTTGAATCCTTGTCTTGAATGCAACACTTAGCCTTGAATGGAGACTTAGAATGCTCAATTGCTTGAAGGAATGCTTGAATGCTTGAATGCTTGAATGTTTGAATATCGCTTTCGCGTCTTGTACACATATGTTTTTCTCTTTTCTGACCTCCTCAAATGGGAGAGGAAAAGTAGTTTATATACTTGTCAATTAGGGCTGATAGACTGATTTTCTCGACCTTAGGCCGACTAGGAAACATTATTTTCCAATTTGCAAACTTAAAGACCCGAAGCCCCATAAGAGACCGGGCCCAAAATAGGGCCAGGGACCAGGGCGTTGGGCACCATGGTCCTGGGGGACCAGGACGCTAGGCGCCCTAGTCCTAAAGGACCAAGGCACTGGGCGCCATGGTCCCACCTCCAGGGATAGCAGGATGCAAGGAGGATCAGGCCAGGGTGCTGAAAAATGCAGTTTTTGATGTCATGAACAAGTTTCAGGGTCTCCATTTAGGTTCCATGTTGCATCACCATCGTGAAGACCCAAATGCGGTCGAAATTGCAAGTGTCACAATTTTAGGACGCTACATTTAGCCCCCACTTTAGCGGGAGTATAAGCGTACGCTCATACTTCCGGTAAAGTACAAGGAAACAACATTGAAAAAACTTTCACCACGTCAAGGAGGTAAGATACACCAAGCCCCCAGTGGACTAAGGATCTTACGACTTCGATTGAAAAAGTAAAAGGGAAGATCATGAGGGAGAACCATGACTGTCAGTAGTAAGGTTCCCTCACTATGAGTCATGCAAGAAAGATATCAAAAATTTTCCAGGAAAAGCTAAATTTGTCAAGAAATTTTCAAGTATCTTGAAAAGATATGAACGGGATGTATGCCCCCCTACGTTAAAGCGATCGCATGCGCCTCACCAGGGGTGATTTCTTTAAGGTAGTGATACATATAAGAAATGAGAAAGGAGCATGTTATCACAAGGATTTAGCCCCCAAGTGTGAGATAAGCCCAAGGATAATAGACACAAAACACAAAGCACAAGGTGACTTCGCTTTCCTCGAGGTCAGTATCCTATATGATAATTCATGTATATCATATGTATGTATGCATAATTGTTCTTCATTCCCCAATCAAGGAAGGTCACCTAGAAGAAGGGAACACATGTGTCTTTTGAGTCAACATGAGAGAGACCAAAAGAGATCTCAATGTTTTGCATTGTCCTCAAGTAGACAACACTAAGGACAACAAATAGAAGAATGAGAATAACACATAGAAGAAGTAACAAAAGAGAGGAGGAGAGAGTCTGCTATGCTAATGAACTAGTCTAGCACGTCATCTACCCCCCAATCTTGCTGATCAATATTTCAGGAAGGTAGGAAACATGCTAGAGGAGGAACATCCAACACAGTAGATGGAGCTATCACAAGATCCAAACAAGGGCTATGTTCATATCCCAAGCCACGGTGTTCTTGTCTAGGAGCTAGGATAAGTGCTTTAGAAAATTCGTTAGATAAATGGTTATCAACACCAACATATTCATATTCACTATCAGAATGAACAGGAGTAACATTTTCATCATGAATAACATTTTCATCAAGATTTATAAAAATAGGATCTTTAACTCGCATAGGATCAAGACCATCATGCATCTTATGTTTAGGAGATTTCGGCTCAATCATCAGCTGAGGAGAAAATGGAATAATACTAGCTGAAGGTGTTTTTGGGGATTGCAAAGTTTGAGAAGCAGCTGCCTGAGCTCTAAGATGACGCTTTCGTCGGCGTTCACGTGCAGAACGATTTCGTCTAGTCTTAGTAGGAAGTTGAGAAGATTGAGGAGGAGGAATGTTCTCATCCTTATCACTTGGGTGTCTAGGTTGTGGTCTCTTAGGTTGAATAATAGGAGAAGAGGAAGGTCTCTTCTCTCCATAAGAGGAAGGAGGAGGAACTGCTCCATATAAGGGAGGAATATTTGGTTTAGGAAGGAGACCAAGTCCATCATGATGAGGAGGTATAGGTCTACTTTTAGGAAGTTTATTAGACATAGGCATAGTCACATTCATAGGGATGGGTTGGGAATCTTCTTGAGGAAAGACATTAGTTTTATCTTTCAAAGGAAGAACTTCCTTCTCAAGAACGATAGGAATATCAAGTTTGGGTATTCTAGGTTCACTTAGAGATAGGATCATATCTTTTTTCCACTTTTGATAAGATTTAAAAAGATTATCACTTCGCGAAGGAAGAGATTGGAATTGTTTAGGCGAAAAGTAATCAATAGGAATGCTAGAAGTTCTTTCAGCTGGTTTAAAGAGACTATGATTAATAGTAACAACTTCACCATTATGGGGAAATTTCAAACACTTGTGAATAGGAGAAGCAATAGCTTTCATGGAAGATAGCCAAGGATAGCCTAGCTTCATACGAAATTGTTCGGACGATGGAATAATAGCAAAGCTCACATCAAGGGATTTGTTATGAACCTCAATAGGTAATGTAATAGAACCAACTGCAGGAGAAGAAAATGCATCAAATAATTTCACAACCACATTTGTTTCATCATAGATCACTTGATTCAATTGCAAAGTAAAACAAAATTCTTCAGTAATGATATTAACCATACAAGAAGGATCAATAAGCACTCCACGGCAAGGTGTATTCTTGACTTTTGCAACTATATATAAAGGACCATCAGGTGCCCTAATAGTTTCACTAGAATCAAAGGTGATGGAAGGTTCTTTAGGGATTTTCTGCTACTCTACAAAGTTAATCACATTCGGAGTCATAGACACAAGATCATCAGGTGAGACAGAGGAATCATTAGTATCAATCACATTAGAGGTATGAGAAGGTAGTGGATCAGTAAAAATCTTAAGATTTTGGTTAGGAGGAGCTACAGATGTGTTACCTTTATCATTCACACCAGAAACAGAGATAGTATTATTATCAATCAAATCTTGAATTTTACCCTTTAAAGCAAAACATTTTTCAGTATCATGCCCAGGTTGACGATGAAATTGACAAAAAGATTTGTTATCAAAATAGGGTGAATTAATCTTTGTAGGATCTATCTGCTTTATAGGAGGAAGAGTAAGCACATTTTGTTCCAATAACTTATTCATAATACTATGCAATGATTCATTCAAAGGAGTAAACTTTCTTTCTTTCTTGAAAAACTTAGAAATAGGAGGCACACCTGATGCCGCATTCACATTGTTGTTGATGATGTTTTCATTGAATTTAATGGACTCTCTGTTCGGTTTAAACTTCCCAAATGGTTGTTGACTACTATCACCCTTATCACTCGGAGCCATAGGATTTGCTTGTTCCATTTGACTCACAGTCAGTTGATAATTGTGAAGAGTTGCGCAAAACTGTTGGAAAGAAGTAAACTCAGAAAACAGAAGTTTAAATCTAATATCTTTTTGTAAATTAGAAATAAAGATTCTTTGAATATCATTGTCAGGCACTGGAAAAGAAATTTGAGCATACAAATGCTTATATCTACCAATGAAATCAGTCACTTTTTCTTTAACACCTTGTTTACAATGCATTAAATCAATCAAAGTAACTTTAGGACTTATATTGTTTTGGAATTGTTGAATAAAAGCATTTGCAAGTTGTTCGAAAGAAGTAATAGAATAAGAAGGCAACGAGCAATACCATTGTAGGGCTTTATCTCTTAATGTTCTAGTAAACAGTTTTGCAAGCAACCTTTGGTCATAAGCAAAATCAGTACATATTGTTTGAAAGGTCTTAACATGTGTTAGAGGATCACCCTTACCATTATAAAGCTCCAAATGCGGAATTTCAACATGTTTAGGGGGAATAGCTCGAACAATGTCAAAAGAAAATGGGCTCGCGACATCAAATGTGGGCACACTAAACTTAGATTGATTCATAGAGGCAATTTGTTGCTGTAAAGAAGAGACAGTTTGTGCAAGATTGTTAATGGTCGCTTCAGTCGAAGAGTTCATATTAGACGTGTTAGATTGTGATGGAGGTGTTATGTTATTGAAAGAAGGTAGAGAGTAAGGTGGTGGGACACTATGATAGTTAGTCATAGGAGATGATTGGAAAGGAGGAACACTACAAGGAGGAATGGAAGGGTTAAATGAATTGCCCCCTTGCGTCATGTTCATTTGTGGAGATGAAATAGGGACACTCATTGAAGGAATGAATGAAGAAGTTGGATTGAATGAAGGAAGAGGGTTGATTGAAGAAGAAGGATTACCCCCATGACTAGTGATCATAGGAGGAATGTCTTGTATTGAAGTAGTCATTATGTTTGATGTGAAAGTAGGTATACTAGCAATAGAAGTTGTCAAAGGAATAGAATGATTAACTTGAGTAGGAGGTTGTGTATAACCTAAAGTTTTGGCACAACTCTTCATCGGCATCACATTCGAATCCACAATTTGTGCAATACCACGCAAAATATCAATTCCATTCTTATCATTTTGAACCATACGTTTTAGACCCTCAATTAATGAAAGAGCTTCACTATCGGGGTATTCTTGAGACATCCATTGTCGAAAATCATCAAATTGGTTATCCAATTTTGAAAGTTGTTCTACAGAAACCTCATGGAGAGCTTCTTCATCATTAAGACGATTAGAGGAATTACCCATGTCCTCGTTAAAAAGGCCATTCAAATTAGGTTCCATCTCCTCGGTAATTACACCTTGGAAAGACTTAATTCTAAGGCTTTGTCTAACGAGAATAGTGTAAGTAGGGCTTATTGTTGTAAAACTCATACACTAAAGAAAGAGAGAAGATTTTGAATTTTAGAGGTAGCAAATTTCAATAAAACCAGCCAATCTCCTAGATTTAAGCTGTTAAATGCAATCAGGACAATCTCCCGAAATTTCAGAAAAAATGTCCGGGACCGTGGCGAACGGAGTGCACACGGTCCTCGCAACTTTTTTTGAAATTTTCAGGGATGAAAGTTATGATGATTTTAAAGCTAATCTGAAAAAATTGAGTGATTTTACGATCTGTAGATAGGCCAAATTAAAGTTGCAATCTCAAAATTGAACCCTACCAAGATTGTTGAAAAATGCAAATTTTGAATTTTGAAAAAGAGGGGGAAACTGAAATTTTGAATTTTATGATTTTAGAGGGAATGTTGAAAGCAATGCAAGTTTTGAAATTTAAAAGTTGACTTGATTTCATGCAAAATTCGATTTTGAAAGTGGAAATCAAGGTTGTTGCAATTAAACACTTAATTTCAAAAGTCACAAACTGCAAAAATTTGAATAAAGCACTGAAATTTCGAATGAATGCCAACACACTTTTCAGATTTAGGACAGTAAGAAACACAATTTTGATATGAATTTCAATTTCAATGATTTTTGAATGATTAGAACCTCAATCCAAGCAATCACTAGACCAACTTTGACTTTAATTTTGAAAGTGTTAAAGTTAATAAAATCAGCCAAAATTCTAGATTTTAGCAGAAAAATACAGTAAGATCTAGCTCCCAAAGTTTCAGAAAAAATGTCGGGGACGATGGCGCTCGGGGTGCACACGGTCCTCGCAACTTTTTTCCAAATTTTCAGGGATGAAAGATATTGTGATTTTATTGCGGAATCCAAAGTTACAGCCGATTTGGAGGTGAAATTATCAGTCAAAGGTTGAATCAAGAAGGTCTTAAAAATTAGTGTAGACACCTAAAAATGGTCAACGCTTGCGGAGTCATACTTTAACATTTGCGCATTGCCTCATTTTAGGTTTTTGTGTCGCATTACCATTTCTCCTATGTCACGCACTTGGTTTTTATCATTTGCGAGCATCGAGTCATTCTTCTACATTCTTCATTTATCTCGCTCTCGAATTTGGTCTTGTCGACAACGCTATCCAATCATGATTTTGATCGATTTTATCCTATCGCATTAATGTGCGTGCTAATTTGTTATCATTTTGGACATCGTCAATCCTAATTAGGGTTTTGTCCTCTTATTAATCTTATCATTAATCTTATCATTTTGGACATCGTCAATCCTAATTAGGGTTTTGTCCTCTTATCGATTTGTCATTAATCTTTATCATTTTCAATCTTGTCATTTTGCGATCGATTTGTCATCGGTCGTTGTCATGTTCGATCTTGTCATTTTGCGATCGATTTGTCATCGATCGTGGTCATTTTTAATCTTGTCATCTTGCAATCAATTTATCATCAATCCTTGTCCTCTTGTCAATTTTGTCATTTTGCGATCATTTCGCTATCGATCATTGTCTGTCACAATTATGTCAATTTGGATCAATTTGTCATTGTTCCTCGTCAATTGGCGCATTTATCAATCAAATCATTTATCACATTGGTCCTTTGTTAAATAAAAATCATGATCGACATTAATTATCTTCAATCAAGACCTAATTGTCATCCTCGCATTGCTAATTCACCTTCTAGGGTTTTGTGATTTAGTCATTTAACCTTGCTTATCATTTTCTTCCTTTAGGATTAATAAATTACTTATTTATCCTAAGTCTTCTCATTACAATTAAATCTTCATTTAATTGGCTAATTATTCCTCTTTGTGAATTAATTAATAAATGACAAATTATTAATTAATTTACCTAATTTCTAATTTCCATCAATTTCTTAATTCCTAATTTTCATCAATTTCAATTTTCTAATTTTCTTAATTCCTAATTTCAAATTCCTCCTATTTCTCTCCTAAATTCATGGAAATGACATAGAAATTTGTCATAATTTGTCATAATTGACAATCAATCAATTCTTGACATAGAAATTTGTCATAAATTGTCATAAATTCTTGACATAGAATTTGTCATAAATTGTCATAAATCTTTGCATAGCAATTTGTCATAGACATGTCATAATTTTGCTATTCTTGATATGAATTTCCATTCGAATCACTATCATGCTAATTTGTTCATCTCTCCAATTCTTCTATAAATTGGATGATCTTCATCAATCAAGGCTAATTGGTAATTGATAATCAGGCTATCGAATCTAAGCTTCTAGTACTCTTGATCAAAAATCCCATCTACTTGCTTTCAATTGTGTGTGCACTTGTAGGTGAGATCCACAACTATTTGGAGAGGAAAGAAGAACAATGGAGCCGCATGAAGGAGCATTCAAATTGTGTCTATGGTTTGCATAATTTCTAGTTTTGTATGCTTTGTTTGCATGTCTCTATTGAATGTGTCTTAGGATAGATTCATTGCAATGAATGCATTTGTGATTGAGCTATTACGTTTATCTTTGTTTGTGATGATTTCCTATTTCCTAACGTACAATTAGGGTTTTGACATTTAACCACTTAATTTTCAGAATTAAAGCACAAATATGAATTGACAATTTGCAATAGAAAGGTAGATCTGAAACAAGCATTAACAATTAAACATTTCACAAGCTCAATTACTTAAAAGAAAATTTTAGGGTTTTTATGCAATTAGCCTCTAAAATTTGCAAAAGATCAAACATGGAAATGTAATTAAGGAAGCAAAATTTTCAAATCTAACCATGAATAATCAGAATGAGGATGTTCACGTCGGGTTCACCAAAATGTAAAGCGGAAAAATCAAACCCTAGTTGTTCTCCCCTCCCCAACTCCAAGGAGAGAGAAGGGGGAGTCACTAGGGTTGATGGTTTTCACTTAGGGGAGACTTTACATTCAAAAGAGGGGTTGAAACCCACAAGATCCAATCCCACACAATGCAAGATTGGATTCTATATGAGTTTCAAGGGTTAAGACATCAAGGATACCCTCTTTTGTAAAGAATATAGATAGAATGATTAAACTAGGAATGCATGTAAAGTAGGAAAGATTCACTTATAAACAGAGATAGGGATATGGGATGAAGTTGCGAACCTAGAATTAGCAGTAAAATGTCGAGACGGTGTTGTTCTGCAAATTTGAGCGAAAGTTGACAGGACGATGGCGCCCGGCGTGCACACGGTCCTCCAAAAAATCCACGAAACGAAGGGGGATCTGTTCGTCTCTGCACAAGGATTCCAGATCTTCAATTATAGCCGCGTACCTGCAACCTTGTTGTAAGAATGTTTGTATTCTTACATGCGAAGGTGTAATGTATGTAGTATGTTGTATGTTGTATGTGATCTCCTCTTCAATGGTTGAATCCTTGTCTTGAATGCAACACTTAGCCTTGAATGGAAACTTAGAATGCTCAATTGCTTGAAGGAATGCTTGAATGCTTGAATGCTTGAATGTTTGAATATCGCTTTCACGTCTTGTACACATATGTTTTTCTCTTTTCCGACCTCCTCAAATGGGAGAGGAAATGTAGTTTATATACTTGTCAATTAGGGCTGATAGACTGATTTTCCCGACCTTAGGCTGACCAGGAAACATTATTTTCCAATTTGCAAACTTAAAGACCCGAAGCCCCATAAGAGACCGGGCCCAAAATAGGGCCAGGGACCAGGGCACTGGGCGCCATGGTCCTGGGGGACCAGGGCGCTGGGCGCCATGGTCCTGGGGGATCAGGGCGCTGGGTGCCCTAGTCCTGAAGGACCAGGGCACTGGGCGCCATGGTCCCACCTCCAAGGACAGCAGGGTGCAAGGAGGATCAGGCCAGGGTGCTGAAAAATGCAGTTTTTGATGTCATGAACAAGTTTCGGGGTCTCCATTCAGGTTCCATGTTGCATCGCCATCGTGAAGACCCAAGTGCGGTCGAAATTGCAAGTGTCACAATTTTAGGACGCTACATGATCGTTAATTAATTTATTGATGAGTAGCGTGTTGATATGTTGTTTTTTATGTTCTGGTGATTGCAGAGAAGTGAATTGATATTTGGAAGATGTGTTTTGGACTCCTCTTTCTCCTGGTGTGGATCAACATGTGTGTTTTTGGTTCAGAAGGTATATTTTATTTCAGGCCGACTTGGTTTGAGATTTGATTATCTATCTTGTATATAAGGAATTTTTACATGATTGATTTAAGTGTGGAAGGTGGGTAGAATTGTGAGAGTGGGAAGAGCAGTGTAGAGAATGCAAAAGGAAGTGTGCGAAATTTAGTGAAGAGCAAAGAAAAAGAGTTGTGTTCAAACAGTATGCAAGTTTTTTGAGACTATGGTAGAGATATGAGACATAGTGTTAACATTTGAGATCTGATTTGTGTGCGTTGATGTTGGTGGTTTCATGCAGAGTTCAAGGACAACTTCATGATCAAGAGATTCATTTCAGATTATTTTTATATCTTCCCCTATTGTAGTTAGCTTCAAGTTTTGCAAGTCCGAAGCAATGAGCTTTTTTATTGTAATTTGATATAAATAGTCGATATTTTTGTCGGCAAGTGCTCAACGTGGTTTTTCCCTATAGAAAATCTTGGTGTTCACTTGTTGGATGCATTGTTGATTAATTGTTTATGTGTTGCATTAATTTATGTTTGGACTAATTCACCCCTCCCCCCCCCTCTTAGTCTTCCCTTGGGTTCAACATCACACTCACACCCCAATTTTGATTTTCCTCTTCTATGTACATCCAAGAACATCATCTATGGCATTCTCAACATGATTTCTCATGGTATTGTTCTCAACCTCAATCAACTACTTTGGCAATCCAATTCCATTGGAACATTTTCTGTGTCATTGACATCTATGTCAATTAACTCATTTTGATCTTTCTTGATGGTTTGTCCCTTTTCATTAATATTAGATGCAACTACTAATGTTGTATCTTCATTTGATAGATCACCAACATTGCCAAAATATGACCTTATGTTTCTATTTTTGCATTCTTTTATGAGTCTTGCTACTCAAAATCTCTAAAGAAATAGAAACTACAAGAAATAAAATCATAGTGATAGAATCTAGGAATATGGATCCCTAGACCCTAATTCCTTAGGCATTGAATGTCTTCCTACTAAATAATATGTAACAATGAAATAAAATTTGCAAAGACTAAGAGATAAATATTGAATCTTAATATACTATTAAAGAATTTGTCATTTACCGACAAGTTTTGTCAAAATTTGCTATACCGGAACACCTATAGTAAAAAATTGAATATGATCTAAGTCACTTGAGCTCAAAATCAAACAAAATGTGTCAAAAAAGTATTGACTTTTGATTTTATTTATACAAATCCATTTTTTGGTGAATTCCATGAGGCATTTTAAAATGCGATCTTAAATTTTAGCAAATTTAAGCAAGGTTTTTACATGGTAGAGTAAAATTGGTTGAATCTCTCCAGCTAGCAAAATGATGTGTTTTAATTTCCAAGGTGATTATGGACCTATGATTACCATTCACTTATAACATGACAAGTGAAATGGGTCCTCCTACACAATTATGGTATCAATTCATTTAGTTGGTATTGGTGAATACTTTAGTGGACTAATGCATGTTGATCCAATATTTTAGGCCAAAATATTATTTACATACATTAGAACCTTTCGAAGCTCTTGGGAAAAAATATTAAATATGTATGACTAATCCAAAAAAAATGATGGCAATTTAACTTGCATAGGGCTCGAAATATGTAAAAATCAAGCAAATGGGCTAACTAGATAGTGTGCTAGGATTCACCATTTTCAAAATATTTGTTCCAAAATATTTGCCAATTGACAAAAATTCACCATTAAATTTTTTGTTGATGTTGATGCTAAAGATTCTTTAAAAATTGGGTCATAATCATACAAGTTTGTGTGATATAAAGTGAGACATCTCTTTTGTAATGTGAGAATGTTAATATAATTCTTTCCTTTTTAATTTATACCTCTCTATATGTTTTCACTTGCAAATTTTTATTCCCTATGAATGCATACAATTTAATGTTGAAAAATAAAATCTAAAGAAAAGCACTTGATTACAATATAATCATAATTGAATACATCTATTGCTACTTTCATATTTTTATGACTTGTTTGGAGATATGTATAATTGAATTATTTATAAATCATTTTATTGTTATAGAAGTAAATGTTCATTATTGTGGGAACCTTCTTCATTAATAGTTTCCAACCATGTTGTACATGATATTTGCATTATGTATGTTCATCATTATATCATGAAAGCGTGATTGAATTAAAGTGTCATCTTGTTGACAAAACGTTGTTTATAATGTAACAATTCTTGAAAATTGTTTCCATAATATTTTGACATTTGAGTGTACAATTTAAAAAATAAAGTAATCCCTATCATTAAAATTGGAAATCCTTGTCAAAAAAGACCTCACACAATTTTTAATCAATTAAATATAATTAATAATAAGAAAATATAATAACACAAAAGTACTATTGTAAAATTTTACCATCAATTGTGAATACTCTAATAATATAAAACTCAAAAAAATATTAATTATCATTACTCTAATATATGATCTCACAAATGTAGAAGGAAATAATCAAAAACTTTATTTCTTTTATCAATTTTATTATGCTTTATGACTTGAAGGATCTTTACGCCGAATTGAATTAAATTGTAATTGTCTTATCTCACAATATAAAAAAAATGACATTACAATCTCTACTTCTTTATGCATTGACTCAATCTTATTCTACTTTTATTACTTCTCAGTCTTTTATCCACTACCATCTCAAATGCTCACTCAAGACAATAGAACTTGTTCACCTATTGATTAAATAAAAGACAATCAAATCTCCTTTCCTACTAAATAACTTTAAAAACACTACTCAAGTTATAATCTTTATCTATATATTATGAAAAAGGAACTCTGAAACATGTATGCTAAGTAGATCAAAAGGACATTGTAAATTCCACAAAGATTTAAATAACTATTGCTTTGTGTAAATCAGAAGGTGTTGGAAGTGGATTTACTCTTAGACGGGGGTGAATCAGAGTAATGACAAATTTTCACAAGATGCAAGAATAAGACTAACTTACATAAATGCTTTCACAATGATCTTTTGACAATACATCATTTTTAAACAAACTAGACAAATTGACAAGCATCAACCTTTTAAAGCATGTTTTTTTTTTATTGTTCATATGAAACTAATTGAACAATACTTTTAATGCTTTGTATTCAAAACTCATGCAGCTGTTCAAACATAATATAACAGAACATTAACTCATGCAACTATTTTTTTCTTTCGACTACCCCATTCTGTTGAGGTGTCCTAGCAGCAGCATACTGTCTTTTGATGCCATGTTGTTCACAATAATCTATGAACTCTTGTGAGGTAAACTCACCTCCTTTATTTGATCTCAAACATTTAAGTTTGAAATCTGATTCTTTCTCAACCATTTTACGAAAGATGTTGAATCTTTCAAAAGCCTCTAACTTGTGCTTGAGAAAAGTTACCCAAACCATTCTAGTGTATGGTACTATTTACTAAGTTGTCATTAGTTTTATGTCCAAAGTCATTCTATATACTCTAGTCAGTTATTACTACCGAAATATTCAGTCAGTAAGCACAGAGCAGTTGGTTACATAAGTTACAAGTCACAGAGCTTAGTATACATCGAGTTGTCTACCGAGTAATGTTCCATGACTACCGAGCAGCAAAGCTGGGATACCAAGTTGATACACATTGAGTGAAATGTGTTGCCAGATTCATTGAACCTAGACACATATGGGAAACGTGTTACAAAGATCGAGGAACAAGGAACCATTAACACATTGGAAATTGCACTTAAGATTTTGTATGATTTTGAGGTCATCTATCCAATGAAATATTTTGTATGGTTATTCACTTAATGAATCATGTTTGTAATATCAAAGAATGAACAAGATCATCGTAACAAGAGATCTATTTATACAGCATGAATTGAGGATCAATGAGAGAGTAGGAAGCAAGACATGTGTGAAAAGCAAAATCATGGGAAAGCATTGAGTGTTATGACTGTTGCAAATACACAGAGGTGACTGAGAAGGATTACACAGAACAGTCAAGGAACAGAGTAAACAAAATGGTTTACCAAGTTATTTATGCGTTACCGAGGTATGCTATAAGCAAGGTAATTTCATTTTGAGCACATAGAATCTGCTATAACATTTCTGATGTGAAGTTGCAGATATTTTGTAAGATTTTGATTGTAATATTTTGAGTTGTAAGAGAAACCTTTAACAAGGTAAAAGACTCTAACAAAGTCTATAAATTGTAAAGCCTTTAACCAGGTGCAGCATTTTAGTATAAGTGTTGTAAAATCCTTTAGCAAGGTAGATCTAAAGATCTTGATACTCCTAACAGGGTAAGCTATCAGAAATAGCTAAACATGTAGCTCTAACCGAGCAACCTTTATTATTGCAGTAGTGAAGTTGTGGGTGCCATCCCCACCACAGCTTTTCTCTCTAACAAGGAGTTTCTGCGTAACCAAAATATATGTGTTATGGAGTGAATCATGTATGATTGTTATTTATTTGTTTTAGCATTATATTATGTTTCAACAATATTCAGCTTATGCTTAATAGTAAAGTTATTGTTTAAGAAAAGATTTGAAGTACTGATTCACCCCTCCCCTCTTAGTACATTAGCTTTCCATATTGGGCCTAACAATTGGTATCAGAGCTTGAATCTTGGAAAAGGGTTTAACTACCTAAAGAGAAAGATCTTATCAATGGAAGGCTACAAACAATCTCAGAGAATTGTGAATCTACAAAATGAATTGGATCATGCTAATCAAGTGATTGCTGACATGCAGAAACAAATGCAAAAATCTCTGAAAGTTAGAAGAAGATTGTCTGATGATTTGCAGGACTCTCAAGAGCTAGTGGAACAAATTGAGACATCATCTGAGAATAGTATGTCTGAAGAAATTGAAGAAATGATTGGAGAATTGAAAGAAAAGAACAAAGCACTGACTAATCAGCTAAAAGAAATGAAAAGAGAACATGAACATTTCAGCACACAGATGACTAAAAATCTTGATGTATTAAGGACAACCGAGGATAAATTAAGAGATATAGAAATAGAAAAACAACAGCTTGAAGCATTAATGTCTGAAAAGAATGATGAAATCACTAGGATGATTGGAATTCAAAGTAATCTGTCAGATCAATTGGGTTATGCACATCATGAAGCAAATCTGAAAGATGATGAGAATCAAGCATTGAAACTTGAAGTATCAAGGTTGACCGATGAACTTGAAATAGAGAAGAAATCCAAAGAAACATTGAAGAAGAGTTATGAAGCATCAAAGATGTTGGATGAGCAACTGAATACAAGAAGACCCAAAAAAGATGCAGGACTCGGTTACAAAGGAAAAGAATCTACCGAGAAGGGAATCCACACTACCGAGAGAGGAGAATCATCAAAGCAAGCTAGAAACAAGAAGAACATCAAAGGAAATAAGCCTATTTGCAACTACAGTGGAAAACAAGGACATACTGCCAACTTGTGCCAAATTAGAAAAGGTAAGCAACCGAATGTCACTAGGTCTAATGGTTATTGTAATAATTGCAATAAGTATGATCATACATCTAATCAATGTAGGACTAAGTCTATTAGCAATTATCAGAAGGCAAAATTCAAAGGGTTTTGTAAAAATTGCAATAGATATGGACATATAAGTGCCAACTGCTTTATAAGGTTTGGAATGAACAACCAAAGATCATGGAGAAATCCTGGTATGGCATGTTTTCATTGTCACAAAGTTGGACACTTGGCTAGAGATTGCAAAGATCAACCTAGAGGAGATATTGAAGAAATAAAAAGCAAATTCTAGATGATTTAGAAAAAGAAGGAAATTGTGTCAAATGAAGAAAGCACCTTACCCACCGAGTTAGGTGTATCTATTCCAAATTAATCGGTAAAGGTATGAAGGGACTGCATTCTCTAAAGGTTAAAATTTTAACAGTTCCTATTTTTTCATGTACTTAATTCAAAATCTGCATAGCTAAGATACATTAGCAAGTTTGAAATTTTATCAAGTCTTTTTGGAGCACTAGTCAAGTCGGTAAAAGAAGGAAGCCTGTCAAGTCGGTAAATGCAGGAAGTCTGGCTACTCGGTAAAAGCATAAAAAGGAAGGAACCGAGTGCATTTAATGCTTTCTGATCTAACTGCATGAAGCCTGATAAGGTATAATGTATACTTAAAGCTTTTACATGGTCATTTTACACTTACCAAGTTTTCAAAAAGCAGAGCGAAGCGATTCAAGGCAATCAAATTACTACCAAAGTGAAATTCAAGGTATTTATATCAATCACAATGCATTGTCAAGCAAGTTAACAGATCATATCAATTGTGTTATATTTACTAAGTAGAGAGCATCTGTTGGTTAAAATTTTTCAAACCCTAAGGCTCATTCATTAGCAATTATCCAAAGTTTGAAATGGCTCCTAAGATTTAGAAACCCGTTGTTGTTGAGAACATTGAGAAGCCCGCACTGAAATACTCACTACCTCCCAAAGTAGCATCTAAATTGGATGATAAAACTACATTTTCACTCATTCTGGATAGGGTTTTATTAGTTGAGGATGTCAGATTCTTCACTAAGTGTCATGTTGAGGAACTAGGTCACACAGAGATCAAGGACACGCATGATGAATTGTGTACCGATGGAAAATTGGATAGCAAGTTTGAACACATTAAAATCAAGGATTGACCAAAGCCCTAACCTACCCACGAGTCTTCAAACCCCAATGGGTTAAATTTGTTTTGAGCAGAGTTCATGATGACTTTATGTGGTTAGAGGAGCAACCATTCAAGATCACCAAGGAAATCATCCACTTGATCACCGGTTACCCTATTTTCGACCATGCCTAAGCTCAGAAAATGATTTCATAGAAAGAATTGATCACTTTAACCGTAGTTGAATATGATTGCAGAGGTTTGAAACTGAACAATGTCATAGATGCAAAGCTGAAGTTTGCAATTAGAGTCATAGGTTATTGTTTCTTTCAATCGGCAAGGGAAAATAGTGTACCCTATGTTGTTGTTGATTTAGCCTATAAAATTGTGAAGAAAGGCATGAAGATTGATCTATGCGAAGTGTTGTTGAAAAATTTGTTTGAAAATCTCAACACCATAAGGAAGCCGAAGAAGAACAACTCGGAAAACACACTGAAGTTTGGATCACTTTTGGTATGCATGTTTTTCTATTTTGAGAAATTCTTTCCATCAGTCGGTAATGTAGTTTGGGAGCTACACCCACCAATCACCCATCAAATTAATGAATTCATCAAACAGCTAGGTGATAACTTCAATAAGATTATGGATGATTATTTTAGCAAGTTTCAGGAAAAGATGCATAACAGGCATAGGATTCCACCCCAGTTAGTGGAGAAGTATAAGGATAGTATATGTTTTGAATTGGACACCGACTACTGCTATGTCAATTCCGTAGAACCGAGAACTCAATCTTTGCCACCTATGGGTTATGAGATTGATTTTGACATTACACAACAGTAGATAGATGCTTTTCTTGCACTGCCAAGGCATGCTACTGAGATCAGATACGGTACATATAAAGAAGTTAAAGAAAAAGTCAAAATGAGCATTGTAGTACCAAAGGCTACAAGGAAAGCAACAAAAATGATTAAAGCACTAACGGAGAAATTTGGAGAAGGTTTTTCCTCCACTCTTGTAAAGAGCATTCATGTCATCACCGAGGAGGAATCTAAAGCCTAAGAAGCAGCTATTACATTGAGCACTGAGTTGCCAAAAGGGAAAATTTTGAAAAGGAAGAAACATGATGCATCACAGATATCACCGACTCCTCCAGTGAAACGCCCAAACACTAGATCATCTGTAGTGTCACCGAGCAAGAAACAAAAAAATGTTGTTGTTCCAAAGGTAACAAAAAATTATAAGAAACCTACTCGAAGACTCATTTTGAATAAAGAGTCCAGTGACAACGAATGAATCTGAAGACAAAAGTACATTTCAGATTGTTAAGAGCAAAAAGGAACATGTACATAGTGTTGATAATTTTTGTGCCAATCTGAAATAATATGGTGGATTTGGAGCATTCAGATATGTAAAATATGACTCTAGATCTGATGCAGAAAAGAGGCAAATTGAAGAAGCTGTAATCTGCACTCTTCTAAAATTCTGACTTGTCCCATTAGAAGTAACTAATTCTCTTCCAAAAGCACTTTATTTACATATTGATAATAGGTGGAAATATGCCATGGACTCGGAAAAGAAGATGATAGAAAGAAGTCTGGTACATCTCTTTCCAAACATGTCGGTAGATGAGATAAGGGAACATCTGAAAAACTACCACTCAAACTTCCTAGTCAAGCAAAGAGCCTTGAAATTGATGAATGGTCTTTATCTTGAAGTAGAGAACGAGACAAAAGAAAAATGGCAAGAAATCTTTCGAATCAAGAGTACTAATGAGCAAGGTGAAGTTGAAATAGTGGATATCACCGAGCAAGATCCCGTTGAAACTATACAACCTGATGAGGATGTCATGGATACCAAGGAACAGGAACAAGAAATGATAGAAGGGAAAGCTTATGCCAAACTGGTATCAAGTGAGTCATTTTTGGAACAAGTCAAGTCCTATCCTTCGGTAAGTCAACATGTTTCAACTGAGACACCTTAGGATACTAAACAAGGCAAAGAGGGTCAACAGTCTACCAAAGGAGAAGCTACTTCTCAGTCCACCGGGGAACAAACTTCTCAAGCCCCTTCAAGTACTAAAAAATGTTACAACTGAGACCTCGAGAAAGGATTCACCAAAGGCTACATCCGAGGCTAAGGAAATTGACAAAAGTGTTGCCTCTACCGAGCAACCTACCAAGGGTGTACAAGCCTCCCAAGCCTTTATATTAGTTCAACCAGTGAAAGCCTCCTCCTCTAAAGAAAAGAAAATGAAAAAGCATAGTTTCAAGTTAGATTTGTCAAAACCAATTGTGTTACCAAATGTAGACATATCCAAATTAAAAGGGCAAGCACTTATTGAATGCAGTGAACTATGCAAAGCCAAAGCAGAATAAGAGAGACAAATGGCTATACAAAAGAAAAACAAAGTACTTTAGAAGGTCAAAGCACTATTAACAGATATGCTCCCTGAAGCTACAATGACAAAAGATGCAACCATCCATATTCAACTGGATGAACTCCTCAATCAGATTGAGACATCTGGAGTAGACGCATCTGAATACATAAGCAAATTGAAGGACAAAGAGCTCACTGCAAAAATGATTGAAGAGGTACAGAAAGCCATTGCTATTGGTAAAGTAAAACTTGTCAAATATATTGCTGAGTTGTCCCCTCAACTCAAGCACATTCTTTATTTATTTCAGAAACTCTGTACATTCTCTTCATTCATTTAAGATATCAAGAATAAAATAGAAGTGATTGAGAAAGAGATCACTGATCTCTCCAATAAATTGACCACTGAGCCAAATTCTATTCAGAATTTCTATACTAAGTTACAAATGCTCATGGCTCAACAATTGGAACTTAGGAATGAAGAGCACAAAATAAGGATGGACATTATGACTCTTCAAACCTTATTCATTCCACACTTGTCCTCCGTTCAAGAACAGATCAACAAGGCTACCTCCTTTTACTATTAGTTGATATTACAGCTCAGAATTGACTCATGGATAGTGTCAAGGATGCACTCTCTCTCGCTCTCACCGATGCAAAAACAAAGTATAAATCCATTTTTGACCAGTTGCCTCCACCGAATGGTAACTAGTTTTGATGTTTGTCAAAAAGGGGGAGTATAGTGTATACAAAAGGAGTATACTGAGTAGATCAGCATATTTGAGTATACAGATAATTTTGACAGGGGGAACAATGATAACTGAACAATGATAACCGAGCAGTGATAACCGAGCAGTGATCACTAAGTAGTGATCACCGAGCAGTGAACTGAGTAGTGAATATAGAATATTGATCACAGCGCATGCATAATCAGAGTTATGTACAGTATATTGATAAGGGGAGTATATCCGAATATACTATTTTATTGACAATTGTATATACTATCAGTTTAGTCAAATTTTGTAAGTATATAGATTTTTTGAGTTATCACTTTGAAAGAAGTTTTGTCAAACATTTCAAAACTAATGTCAAAAGGGGAGATTGTTACTATTTACTAAGTTGTCATTAGTTTTATGTCCAAAGTCATTCTATATACTCTAGTCGGTTATTACTACTGAAATATTCAGTCGGTAAGCATAGAGCAGTCGGTTACAGAAGTTACAAGTCATAGAGCTTAGTATACACCGAGCTGTCTACCGAGTAACGTTCCATGACTACCAAGCAGCAAAGATGGGATACCGAGTTGATACACACCAAGTGAAACGTGTTACCAGATTCATTGAACCTAGACACATATGGGAAATGTGTTACAAAGATCAAGGAACAAGGAACCGTTAACACATTGGAAATTGTACTTAAGATTTTGTATGATTTTGAGGTCATCTATCCAATGAAATATTTTGTATGGTTATTCATTTAATGAATCATGTTTGTAAGATCGAAGCATGAACAAGATCACCGTTACAAGAGATCTATTTATACAGCATGAATTGAGGATCAATGAGAGAGTAGGAAGCAAGACATATGTGAAAAGCAAAATAATGGGAAAGCACTGAGTGTTATGACTGTTGCAAATACACAGAGGTGACTGAGAAGGATTACACAGAACAGTCAAGGAACATAGTAAACAAAATGGTTTACCAAGTTATTTATGGGTTACCGAGGTATGCTATAAGCAAGGTAATTTCATTTTGAGCACATAGAATCTTCTATAACATTTCAGATGTGAAGTTGCAGATATTTTGTAAGATTTTGATTGTAATATTTTGAGTTGTAAGAGAAACCTTTAACAAGGTAAAAGACTCTAACAAAGTCTATAAATTGTAAAGTCTTTAACCAGGTGCAGCATTTTAGTATAAGTGTTGTAAAATCCTTTAGCAAGGTAGATCTAAAGATCTTGATACTCCTAACACTGTAAGCTATCAGAAATAGCTAAACATGTAGCTCTAACCGAGCAACCTTTATTATTGCAGTAGTGAAGTTGTGGGTGCCATCCCCACCACAGCTTTTCTCTCTAACAAGGAGTTTCTGCGTAACCAAAATATATGTGTTATGGAGTGAATCATGTATGATTGTTATTTATTTGTTTTAGCATTATATTATGTTTCAACAATATTCAGCTTATGCTTAATAGTAAAGTTATTGTTTAAGAAAAGATTTGAAGTACTGATTCACCCCTCCCCTCTCAGTATAGTAGCTTTCCATATTGGGCCTAACAGTGTAGTCATCAACAAATAACATGAAGTATTTCTCACCATTTAATGACCTTGTTCTAGTAGGACCACACAAATTAGTGTGTACAAGCTGCAAAGGTTTAGATGAGGAGTGTCCCTTAGTTTTGAAACTCACCTTAGTTTGCTTGTGTTTTAGATAACTTGGACAAACAACATTTTTTGGTTTACTTAGCACTGGTAAACCTCTTACATTGTGATATTTACTGATTCTAACCAGATTATCAAATTTTATATGCCCTAACCGTTTGTGCCCCAACCAGTTTTCTTCAACTTGACCCAGAAGACAAATTCCTTCATTTCTTTCAAGATTAGAAGAGTCAAGAAGATTATATATATATTGCCATGTGTTCTCAATCCAGTTGCAACTATTTTACCGAACTTAGTTTTGATTGCACAACCTTGTGAGTTAAATGAAACATTGTATTCACTATCACAAATTTGGCTAACACTTAAAAGATTGTGTTTAATACTTTCTACACAGTACACATTATGAATAGGTGTATCATCATTGAGAAGCAAAGAACCTTTACATTTTATCTGTATCCCTGAGTCCTTACCCCCTGTCATGTGGTTGGAATAACCACTATCAACTACCCACAATGTATTCTTATTGGAGAAAAAGGCAGTTTGCACAAGCATTGAGTGTTGTGTGCTTGGAACAAGTTTGGGTCTCCAAACCTTTTTAGTTACATAAATATTTTGTTTGCACTGTCTAGATGTGTGACCAATAGTATTACACTTAAAACATTTGATTGTATTAGGAAAGCCAAAATATTGTTTGTGACCAAATCTCGTGTTCTAGGTATCATGAACTTACAAGTATTGACTTTGTGACCAAATTTATTACAAAAGAAGCAATAGCCATTGAAATAGGAATTAAACCTGAAATTATTCACTTTATGCTCAAACGACGGCTTCTTATTATCTATCTTGAAATTATGATTAACAAATTTTGAGCATTCTCCTATGTCAACAAGTTTCTTTTGTTTCTCAAGCACATTATTCAAGTGAATGGTCCTTTCATGCTCTTCAACTTGCTTTTTGAGAAAGATAACTTGTTGTTTAAGAGCTTGAATGTCTTTGTCTTTATTAGCAAGAACTGGTTTGAGATTATCCACAACTCTTTTAGAGTCATCTAACTCAACTTGCAAAGATGTAATCATCTTATTGGATTTTGCTCTTGAGAAGCAATTTGTTTCTTAAGTCTTTTGATTTCTTGTAGGGCACAAAGCAATTCACCCTCAAGATTTATTTCACAATTATCTAGATTAGATTGACTGTTTGTTTGATTATCTAGTTGACTGCTTGAAGCTTTTTTCACATCAACTTCAGCCATGAATAATGTTTCACCTTCATCACCTAAGGAATCATCTTATTCATCATCAGAGTCTTCTTTGCTGAATAGACTCTTTTTCTTTCTGAACTTAAATTTCTTTTTAGGACTAAAGACCTTTTTCTTGTAACACTCTTCAATCTGATCATCATCATTGTTTTGATCAACATTAGGACATTGGGTTGTAAAATGAACAACCTTACCACAGTTAAAACATTTGAGTGGTTGTTTTCCTCTATATTTATTTTTGAGTTTTCTCACTAGAAGTACCTCTAGTGAATCAAACAAATCTGATTCACTATCTATCTCCTCTTTATTTTCTATTTTAAAATAAGTTTCTTTCAATGATGAATTAACATTATCAAGTTTGCTTGTTCTCATTTCAAAGGCAGTTAATATTTCTTGAATATCATTTAAGGTAAGCTTGTTAAAGTTTTTCTTTTCTTCAAGGGATGAAACCTTGGTTTCATATTTAGGCAATAATATTCTAATGACCTTCTTAACAACTATGAACTCATCTACTTCTTCACCTAAGCCTCTCATACCATTAACAACTTCATCAATGCTCAAAAAGTATTCAGCATCTTTTTCATCATCTTTCATTTTCATTTCCTCAAATTGGGTTTTGAGGGTAAGAATCTTTGACTGTTTAACCTTTTCATTTCCTTGATAAATATTTTCAAGTTTTTCCTAGATTTCATTAGTAGATTTACAATGCATTTTAACAAAGACATCTTTAGTCAGGCCACACGAGATAGCATGTTTGGCTCTTGCATTCATTTCATATTGCTTTTTCTCATCATGGTTTGTAGGTATAGTATCTGGTATAGTGTACTTGCTATTGACTATATTCCAGACATCAAGGTCTATAGAAATCAGATATGTTTCCATTCTGATTTTCCAAAACACATAATCAAAACCATCAAATAATGGAGCCCTAGTAATAGAAGAACCCTCTTGAACATGTGACATGATGAAAGACTTCCAAGACCAGGACCAATCCTAGGAAAGACCTAATGCAGGACCCTACACTCTAATACCACTTGTTGTAAGTGGATTTACTTCGAGAGGGGGGATGAATTAGAGTAATGACAAATTTTCATAAGATGCAAGAATAAGATTAACTTACATAAATGATTTCACAGTGGTCTTTTGACAATGCATCATTTTTAAACAAAATAGACAAATTGACAAGCACCAACCTTTTAAAGAATGTTTTATTTTTATTGTTCATATGAAACTAATTGAACAATACTTTTACTGCTTTGTATTCAAAACTCATGCAACTATTCAAACATAATATAACTGAACATTAACCTAATGATTATGATCAAATAATATATCAGAGCATGACACTTAATGAACATGAAAGAATGAACTCAAATCACACAGATAATAATAGATATCCACATGGGTGACCACATAACACATAAATTTTCCTAAGTGGAAAAACCCTAATGGGGTATAAAAAACCACTTGAAACCTACCACTTAATTCAAATCAAAGAACCAACTCTTTACAATGGTGGAGTATCAACTCAACACCTTTTTGAAATGCCAACTTCATGGGAGCACCAACTCCTTAAATTACAAAGATTGTCTAAGTTTGTAATCACTAATGACTTTATAACTGCATCAACTTTGTAGTCCTAAAATCATCATTGAATACAAAACAAATATGATTTTCAATGATGCCAACTACAAAATGTATTATCTATGCAGTACCACAAAATTTCTCACTTAACTGAAAACATAGATTTCTCTGTTATAGTAACCAGAGACACCAAAGTCTCTCTCAACTTTTTACAAATTTTTCCAAATGTAACAATCAAATTTTCAAAACTGCTCTGTTCTCAATTTTTTGTCCAACTAAACAATGTCTTAGAGCCACAAATATATATCCAGTCATTAATAAAACCCTTGTCAAAGAATGTATATACTTGAGCCAAGAATGAAACCCTCGAGTTAGGGTTTAACAAAAATAAAATTGTCTAAAAAAGAAGTTTTTTTTTAAAACCTGATACCCTTGAACCAACAATTTTGGTAAACACTAGTTACCAATAACTGTATTTCATCTTCTTTCAAAAACTAAATAAAAATCAAGATGCTGAGATTTCCTTAAATTGAACCACCTTTTCCAACTGAAGGAGAAAATAATGAAAACCGTTTCCATTTTCATAATCGAAAAGACAGAGATGATGGTAAGACTTTACCTCTTTTTAAGATACCTGAAAGTAAAAAAGAAACCACAAGAAATCTGCCAATATTACCTCCATTTCCAGCTCGATCAAGTCAAACGACCACTTCACTGTCTTTATTGTCATTGCTAGCTCGAGCAATGAGAAAAATCACCATTGAAGAAAAGAGAAACCATAAACAATCTATCCTCTGAAACAACAAAGAGTGGCTAGGGTTTTGTTCAAACAAAACATCATAATGAATATTGTATTTTCCCTATTTTCTTTTGTCATGATTCAAATCCTTTCCAAAAGCAAATAATCATTTCAAGTCTAAGACCATAATAGCCACAAAACCAAGTTATAATTATACTATCCACATGAGCTCATCAACTACTCATTGACCAAGTCAAGTGTCTATGTGTAAACATACACATGTGACCAGTTATGGGTCTATCCAACATTTGTCATCACATCACAAAGAGTAAGTTGTTGTCCAGGTCAAAGTAAGACCAATAAAGTGCCAATGACCATGTCAACTTTATAATCATTAAGTCGACATTACGTATTACATTAAGCCCAATAACTATCAAATACCACGTTATATATATGCAGTGGTACAACAAAAAAGGTCCAATTTAATAGCAATGAAGATAGACCAATATAGCAAGGTTTGAGCACAACATGGCAATATTGTGAACCATAGTAACAATAGATTATATTGACCAATAGAGAAGGTAACTGTGAGAGTCAACCAACATATTGAAACCTTCTGATCTCTGAATTACAACCTTGTAATTACATCTTATAACCTGACACATACTAGTATTGTATCTTGTTAGAATAATAACAACTTATGAGTCTGTGTTCTTAATAAGACCTTAATATTCTAACAAGAAAGTCATTGCTAGAATGCTAAGCCCTAATCAGGGACAAAGGTACATAAGATATTATATCCCAAACAAAGACAATACATAGACATATATCAAGTAATAAGAATGCACAACAAAGTATAACCACAAGGTAGAAAGATAAAATACTAAAATTGCACTGTACATATGAGTATCAAAAGGATCATTTCATCACAAAGAGTCAATACAATCTATCACCTGCACTGTGAAAAGAACCTATCACTGTCTCTGTCAAAAGGAGAGTGCACAACATCTGCAAAGAAATCTATACATGAACCAAATTGATCAAAACATCCAAAATACATCAACTTTGAAGATGAATATGCCAAGTATGCCATAGTCAACTGAATCAAGGCATGTCAACCAACCAATCAGTTTTGACATCAAGGAAAACAAGCAAAAGAGAAGTCAACTGATGCAGTGAAGGTAGGGAGATCCAATGAAGGACGTCCCATCCTTATAGCCTAAACACAAACACCAAGAGAGATATACCGGTAACTAGTAACACAACACAGATAAAGCAAAAAGAGCAATTGGTAACACCACAAAATACATAACTGGTAAACAGTATGAACAATTCTTATAACAGTTTGAAGGATTACATATGTCACATGTTGGATCGCAGTCCAGGATACAAACAATGATTACAACACAAATATAAGATCCATAGATCATATACACATCAAATCAGCCTCCGGTAATAGTCAATCAGTTCAACCCTGTTCCAGACCTTAGCCCTTTTGGCTTCAGTCCTACCGGACCAAAATCTTGCTGGTTCTACATCTTCGCTCAATCTCAAACGTATGTCTTCTATCTTCTATCTTCCATCCTCTCAAATGATTCTCAAAAATTCTCTTTATACCGTCCACAAATAATAATAACTTGATCAAGTCAGCCCAAAGACCAACCAGTTCATAATGAAACGTGGTAACGGTAACATGTCAGCTCAGATCACTAAGAAAATCTCCAAAGTACATAAAACATCGCGCAGTTCTCTGGGAACATCAGTCAAGGCACAAGAAACATAACTCAATGATCCTCAAGTCACGGGAATCAATCGCAACCCGAAATCATCTTCGCTCAACACATTGCAAGACAAACCGGTAAGAACACATCAACTCGGCCAATACCAGAATCTATATCTCACTGGAATTAAATCCAAATGTCATGAATCTCGAACATGATAAAGACAACGAACTCAAAGAGTTAAATCCAAATCCACAATGTTAAACTCTCAAACATGAAGAAATGCCACGATCTCCAAGCAATTCTATTGCTAACTGCTCAAACCGGTAAGAACTACACCGGTGCTCCTGCATCAGACTCTCAGGGTTAATTGAAATGTGAGTCCCATCACTTGATCAGGTTTGGCAATCGGTCAGTAGGTACTTGCAACTGCCTCAGGGGTTTAGCAATCTGACTACAGCTTCTAGTTGCCTCTCCATGGCGATCTACCGGTCCACTCTACAGCCTTCCTCAATCGGCGATCGGTTCAAGTCTCCACCCACTAACTACCTCAAGCTCAAGCTCTAGGATTGGTGGTCTACTTGCAAACCTTGCTCTACCTCACGTTCGGCGATTTGAACAAGTGCAGAAGTTGCCTCAACTTCCTCTCCAACCAACTGGTACACAATCAACACTCTCTTCAACAACAAGTTCACAAACCCGCTCTAATACCATTAGATGCAATCAATGTAGGGAGATCCAATGAAGGACGTCCCATCCTTGTAGCCTAAACTCAAACACCAAGCAAGATATACCGGTAACTGGTAACACAACACAGATAAAGCAGAAAGAGCAATCGCTAACACCACAAAATACATAATCGGTAAACAGTTTGAAGTATTACATATGCCACATGCTAGATCGCAGTCCAAGATACAAACAATGCTTACAAGACAAATATAAGATCCACAGATCATCTACACATCAAATCGGCCTCTGGTAACAGTCAACTGGTTCAACCCTATTCCGGACCTCAACCCTTCCGGCTTTAGTCCTACCAGACCAGAATCTCGCTGGTTCTACATCTTCGCTCGATCTTGAACTTTTGTCTTCTATCTTTTGTCTTCCGCCCTCTCAAATGACTCACAAAAATTCTCTTTATACTGTCCACAAATAATAATAACTTGATCAAGTCAGCCCAAAGACCAACCGGTTCATAATGAAACATGCTAACGGTAACATGTCAACTCAGATCACTAAGAACATCTCTAAAGTACATAAAACATCACATGGTTCTCTGAGAACATCGAACAAGGCACAAGAAACATAACTCAACAATTCACAAGTCACGGGAATCAACCGCAACCCGAAATCATCTTCGCTCAACACACTGCAAGACAAACTGGTACGAACACATCAACCGGGCCAATACCGGAATCCATATCTCATCGGAATTAAATCCAAATGTCATGAATCTCGAACACGATAAAGAGAACAAACTCAAAGATTTAAATCAAAATCCACAATGCTAAACTCTCAAACATGAAGAAATGCCACGATCTCCAAGCAATTCCTCTGCTAACTGCTCAAACCGGTAAGAACTACACCGATGCTCCTATATCATCAACAGAAGGTTGTATTTGATGACATTGATTGAAGTTCAGTTCCGTAGGGAGCACTTTATAGATACTACATAAACTAGTGGTTTTGACAATGACGCAATGAAGGAAAGCACAAAAAGGTGATAAAATGGTGCTTTTGAAAGGTGCCAAAATGGTGGCAGTTCTACTCAGAACAGGAATAACATATGTAAACCATATACAGTGTTTTAAGTATTGTTTGAGAGTGTATTGAGTTTATTGACTATAAATATTTACTCTTTTGAGAAAGAGAGAACAATGAGTATTCTCCTGTTTTGAGTCCAGATTGATATAAAATATTTTAGCAGATTTGGATAAGCTACCAGTGTTGATCAGAATTAAAGCTTGGGTTAAATAGATTAACTAATTCAAGAGTTATTTGAAAACATGTATTTGATATAAAAGATTTAAAGGTTGGTTTATTATAACTTTTAAATGATTGGCAAGAAGGTGTTGATTAAGTAAACAGGAATTTTGAAAGGAAGTAAATTCTTAGACAGGAAGAAAGATTAAGCACTAAGCATAATAGAACTACAAAGGACAATAAAGAGAATCAACAAAGCACAACAAAGAAACATAATTTTTTATAAGCAACCATTTCAAAGTCGGAATGGTTTGAAATCAAATGGTTCCAATGAATTTTGCTTCAAGGTACACGGATCTTCCAGCTCCAAACTTCTTTTCTTCACACAAGAAAGAAAAATAAGTTAAAAAATAGATTTATTGAATTCAACCTCGTATCCTGAATAGTTAAAATAACTTCCCCTACTTCCTATGTTTTGAACATCCTTGAAAGAAGAAAATAATGAGGAAGACTTTGTGTACTGTTTGAAAATGGACACCTCTTTTAAAGTTTTGGAGATGGAAGAGAGATCAGCCACTGGTCTTATGATTTGTTTCAAGAATAAAAGATTAAAGTTTTGGACCACTGGTCTCATGATTTGTTTCAAGAATAAAAGATTTGGAAAGAAATATCATTTTATTGAGATAAAGAAAAATTCTTTGGAAGATTTTGGGTTGGTTACTTGATTCTTGTACAGTTCTCTAATGCTTTGTCTAATAGAATGTCAGACGATCTATCCTTTTATTAGTTCCTGCCGGCAAGGACTATAGCGGAGGGCTATTCTCTTAACTAGTGAATAATCTACATTGAGGCAGCTAATCAAACTTCACTATTTCTTTTCCTAAATTTATTTCCATATATGTCTTAAGGACAACATGCTCAAATTTTAATTCATGACAATTAAAAAAATTGAAGTGTTTAATTTCAATTGGCCTGTCAGTTCTTGCAGGGAGTTTTCAGTTCCTTCGTCCAGATTTCAATAAGAGAGAATGCACGATAATTGATATACGGTTGTAGATCCGAGAAAAAAATACAGTTATGAGCCTGACCTGTCAGTATTATTATTATTATTATTATTATTATTATAATAGCTGACAATAATTGAATAAGCGGTTTCCAGCGGCAGGTGGCATGTGGCATTCGTTCAGTCCAGATGCCTCGACTGTGCTTTGACATCTTACATACTCATTTAAACGTGGAGAATGCTGAGAAAATAGAGAGTTATGATCTCTTTTGGAGCCTCTTGTCGATGTTTTTCTATTCTGTGTTCTCCATCGCAGAGGGGGTATTGCACGCAGGTATGACATAGAAAATCTTCAAAATTGCAAAATTGTACTGCTAAGCAACTTGATGAGAAAATTGTGTGGTTTGCATGCAGCGATACAGGTAGTAAATGGTTGGATAGTTAACAATTTTGCAGAGTGCAACGGCTATAGATAAAACAACTAATTGAGAATGCCAATCTGTTATCCATGTCAAAACGATAATACTGTTACAGTCCTGTAAGTGTTTGGTAAATCTGTGCTGTGTAAGCTTGTCTTTTCCCTGTAATCTATCGTTGCCCTTGTCTAAATTATCGTCTTATTTTTGCTAGTCGTCTGCGTATGCTTTCGATTCTCCAGCCATTTGGCAAATACATTTTCTCCTTTTGGCTGTGACAAGTTAAAGTACGAGAAAATTTATTCAGCGAACTTATCAAGAAGTACATTTTCTCCTTTTGGTTGTCACAAGTTAGCTAAGCTGAGGTTTGATTGTGGAAGACAATTTACAAATAAAATGGACATTGACAATGAAAACAATCAGATTATAAGGAATATCTGAGTCAGAATCCTCTTCATCCATGTTCTGGAATAGAATTCTGTGTGACAGTTTTGACATCTGGATTCTGGCCGAGCTATAGTTCGCCTAAATCACTTGTTTGTCTTACATTGGTTCAGAAAACTGTCAATTAGACATTTCTGGATTCAATACTTCGTAAATTATTTTAGTACTAAACTTTATAAGAATTCTTAAAGTTGAGTACTATTGCTTGTCTTGACATTAGTTCAGAAAAGAGGTCAGTTAGATATTTCTGAATTTGATATTTTACAAGTTATTTTAGCACTGAACTTTATAAAAATCCTCAAGCTGTGTACTTTAGAGTAACTGGAGCGAGCGGTGCTAATAGGGATCCGATGCAGTTAGTTAGCGGCCTCTAGTTGGGTACTGACTAGTGCCGTGTTTTGCTGTGACCTATAGAGTAACTGGAGCGAGTGGCGGGAGCGGCACTAGATACTGTGACGCTTTCAACTAAGGAGCAAGTATCCTAATTCTATTTGAGCTGTTACTTACTATAAAGCATAGATTCTATAAAATTCTTTGTTGTAACGAATCTGGGTAACTCGAGACAGCGGCTTTGAATGCGCTTCCTTGTAATGAAGGTACTACTATGCACGCAAACAACAAAATTTCTTGTTTTTAAGCCATATTCCCACTAAAGCCGAGCATAAGTAGGAAAGCCTTGTCCCATAAGTATGGGAAAGGCGGGAAGCTAATCTGACGTCTCAGCCTGTGTGAATCTCTCGTTCCTTGGAACAACCCACTGATTACTGTAGTTGTTATGGACACAAGGAAATAAAGCAACGTAGGATGATATGCCCTTGGTTCGTTTGGGCTCCTTATGGGGTATTTCTTCACTAGATCTTTCGTATGTGTGGATTTTTTTTCCTAAAATCGGCTTCATATTCATATAAGTTTGTCTCACTTACATAATATAAGTTGCTGCGTTATATTGGGCTATGGATCTGCCTACCCAGATAGCTATCAACGACAAAGAGATTTGCTAGCACTAGATTAAACTGCATGGCCATGCTTTCTAGCTTTATGGCTACTTTGGCTTTGTCTGCTAGTGGCTGGCTAGGTGGGGTATTATCTATGTGGACTGGTCATTACAGTGTAAGTTAAATAGCACCTCTGAAAACAGGAAAACTACATTTGCACCCAAAATCCCAAATTGCGCTATATGGTAATTAGCAGAATTAGTTTCATTACCTTTCCTCATTAAAACTGTGTCCTAAATTTTGATCAAATGTATAAATTCTCGAGTTAAAAACAGAGCAAAGAAAATTCATCCAAAAATGATCAAAACAACCACTTTCCTGCCAGTGCACTGGCAGGAATTTCGCTGCTTGCAGCTCTTGTTTATAGAAGATTCTAAACCGTTTCAAAACCCCACTTATCTAATAAAAGAACTAACCAAAGAACACATTTTAATATAAGTTTGCCATTTGCCATATCAGTAGCAAAGAAATTGTATTCATATTTTATACCACTTGCATTAGAAGGAGCAAACGTTAAAAGGACCAGGACATCATCATAATAAGTATGATAAGACAGAAAATACAGAAAAAAGTTTAAGAGTCGGCTAATAGAACCAGTAAAAATGTAAAAAAACTGATGGCTTATCGCAGATCTCTGATGTTTAACTTGCTTGAGTAAAACCGAAAGACAAAGAAAACTGCAAAAAAGCGAGCTATCATTACAATCTATGAGAATATGAAAATAAGTTTCAAAAGATGACAACGCCATTTGAAGCACAACAACACTACCGATTTGTAGAGAGAATCCTACACAACACTTCAAAACTATAAAAATACTTTCAATCACTCTGATATAATAAGGGTGTTCATTAATCTTCTAGTCTCCATTAGTGCCTTACAAGCATCTCCATCACCTACCAAAGAGAGACTCAGAGTAGGAGACATTAAAAACACTAGAACATAATCACAATAAGAATTATACTTCTAAATGGAAGAAAAATAAAAGAAATAATTTATCTATCCTCATTTACTGTGCTATTTTAAATTGCTAGATACCATGAAAAACTGGAAAACAAACTTTCCAATGAAATTTTTCTGCAAAGGAAGACATTGGATGTTGTTATCAATGATAATCTTTACAAACGAGAAGAAAGCAAATAGATAACATACAACTCACTTTAGAATTCCAAATGATAATAATTCTATTTCAGAATCCAGATGCATAAGCTAACAAAGATTCCTCTCAACCTGGGACTTATGTTTTCAATTCACACTCAGTGACCTCTAGGCACATTTAAGTCCCAGGCTGAGAGGGATCTCTGTTAGCGTTCATCTATCACATATTTGCATGTATTTCTTAACATAAAGCTTGTAAGAGTGCTTGAGATTAAAACTCAATCTACCAGAGAAGATCTGTAGGCAGAGATAGGGAACCCAAAAGAGGGCTTTCCTTCCCAAGTATGCTCATGCAATGCTATCAAGAGGCCCTTCTTATATAGTAGTTTTCACTGTAACAATAAAATTACCCACATTTCACAACCTTAATAATTATTTGGATAAACTCTAAATGTAACTGGGTTCTCACATGAAGCGGGCACAATGAGATTTTCTGTAAATGATTGTACAATGAATTGAGAAGGATCTTATCTAACGTTATCATCATTATTTTTAGTAATAGAATATATCTTTTTGTTTTTTTTATAATTGAACATATAATTTTGTGATCACAATGGTCTAGCGTATGTTTGAACCTTGGTAATCAGAACAACACCACTACTTGACCAACAGATTATTGGAAAAACTCAAATATTTGTATAATTTTCTTTAAAAAAGGTCATTTTCAAATTTTAGATCAACAGATTATTGGAAAAACTCAAATATTTGTATAATTTTCTTTAAAAAAGGTCATTTTCAAATTTTAGATCATGTTTCCAATTGCCATTATTGTATCATCTTTTAATAAAATATTATAAATATTATTTTTCATCAAAATTTATGTTAAATTTTATCACGTTTGCTTTCAAATTTATATACAAATGATTTAAAAAAAATGTACTTATAAAATATATGAAATATATATTATAATTTAACAGTTTAAGATTTTATAAACGACTAATTATATTTAAATATAACTATCACTTAAACATGACTTTAATAAAATGATTGATAATTTTTTAAATATATATTATAACATTAATTTAGTTGAAGTGACCAAGATCTTTTAAATCTAAATCATTATAAATATTTTGAATTTAATAATTTGTTAAACTAAAATAATTTAAAATATAATTATTACACATTCAAATGTATTAAAACCCAAAAAAAAAAAAAATGTTTACTAAAATGCTCACAAAAAGATCATGTATATTGTCTTCTAATACTAGTGAATTCATATCACATTGATCACATAGTGTATATTTTTTGTGTCAATATGAATTTACATGCTACACATTGATAGTCTTATATAATTTAATCTAGTCTTTTTTATTATTATATTATTATTTTTTAAATTTAACTTTTAGTTATTGTGAAGAAGTTTTAGATTTTTTAAAATTAATTAAAAAAATTCTATTGGAATATTTATCAATTCTAAATTTAAAAAAAACATATCTAAATGACAAAAATAACTAGATAAGGTCATGTGTCCTTGAATTATAAATTATAGTAAAATTAAAATCTCAATGCTTGGAACATGTTATATTTTCTCAACAAGTGCATATATCTACTTTCTTTGAAATGTCATTATGTCACAATACAATCTCAATACCATATTACATCCTAATTTGATTTCATTTCTTAATCTGATTCTAATTCCCCTTTTCACTTACTACTATTTAATCATATAGTTTATGATGTTTACTTAATTAGGGTAACTTCTTTCCACCTAATTCAAAATAAATAAATAAATCCATTTACATTTGTTCCCAATAAAATAATTTAAAAATAATTACCTGTTAATATTTCATCATAACTCTCACGCATTCTCTTATATTTTTAAGTTATACACAACCAATTTTCTAAAAAGAATAACTACATATATAAGAACAATTATCATCACCTATGTTACAATCCACTAATGAGCTTTCATAATCCTTCTTACTATTTTTATGCAATAAAGATTGTCCACTTTTCTCATTCAATGTCAACCATCTATTCAAAATTAAACCCATACCACTCACATTCTCACCCACTATCTATCTATCCCACAAACATGAGATTGACCTATACCAACAACGTACTATTACCAAGATGAGAAATTAATGTATATGGATGAGGATAAGAATAAGAATGTATATGGATGAGGATAAGAATACGTGTATGAATAAATAATGTGTAAAGATAAGGATAAGGTTAAATGTATGTTAATAATTGTAAGTGGAGAAAAATAATAGATAATAAATAATTATGTCACTTTCAATCTTACATATTGAAAGATTCCTATGATATTTCTCCTTGAAATGCAAAAGATATGTAAATGATGATTGATAATGCATTTATTTTTTATTTTTTATTTTTTTTAAAGAAAAATACTACCTAGGGTAGCTACCATTCTATCCATTGAAAGTGATTACATATTAAGCATATGGAGAGGACAACAAAGTCTGAATAGCCTCTATGACTTCTTAATAACTCCCAATCTATTCAAACGGGTATAAGTTCTCGTTTCATACATCATATATTCATAGGTTTCTAAATTATTGATACAAATGTCATCCCTCAACACTTTGATAGTATCATATTTATTACCATCATCAAGCAGCTCCTCCACATGAAAGGTATCCATGACCAACCTAGAATAAGTTGTGGGATTTAACTCCTTCAACACTGCAACAACAAAATCCTGTAGCCAGGCGTGACCATCGACCGGATCACTCTTTCTATGGTTTCAAAGTCCTTAATTGTTCTGGCTATGTTGTAGACAAAGCCCTCCAATAGGATAGCATTGTGGGAGTTCTCCAGACAATAATTTCTCCCCAATAATCCTCCTCACAACCTCATCTTCCATGTCTCTCTCTTGCATAAATATTTCCTTAAGTTTCTCTACATTGGAGCCTTGATTGCACTCACACTCGCATTGTGGGATCGAAAGATATTTTGCTAACCTTGACATTGTTCTTGCTCGCAGCTCTACACCTTTCTGTGCATCAAGGCTTGTTAAATAGAATGAGACTTATCTATCTGGGGCCAAGCAGAACAAGATGGATTTCAATAATATAAGTTGAAAAACAAAGGACCCAATTTCAACTCTGACACATCCCTCCCTTTTCATAGGTGTCTCCAAAAATCTCGTCTCTATCAGCTTAGTCCATTGGCAGCAACACGAGAGTCTGTTTTGACTACTGCTAAGGACCAATTGTCCCAACTTGCTACTAAATAAAAAATTTGTTGCAAGGTGTGTGCTCTTGGTCTTTTTGTGATGTGCAGTGCAGCATTCGGGTGTGTGACATGCCTTAACCGCCTCCTATGGATTCTATAATTCTAGTGGTTGTATCGAGCATTAACAGGTCGATCTTTTGGTACAACGACGATCGCACTTGTAACAAGTGGTATCAAAGCTTGGTCACAGATTCAAACCCCTTGCTTTCACTGGGGGGATTGTTGCAAGGTGTGTGCCCTTGGTCTCCTTGTGTTGTGCAGCGTAGGGCTCGGGTTTGTGACATGGCTTAACCACCTCCTATGGATTCTATAAGTCTAGTGGTTGTATCGAGAATTAACAAGTCAATCTTTTGGTGCAATAGCAACTACACTTGTAACAAGATTATCTCCGAGATATTTTGATCAATGGCCAGCTTTGAAAAAAAATCAACATCCCTGTTGGCTTCCTGATACACGTGCCTGATAGAAAAACCCATGTACTTCAGAATCTCTCAAATCCCACCAAGTCACATCTTTGATTTACAACTGGGGGCATAATTAGAAATCACTACCCAAATGACATTGAGAGAATCACCCTCAGTATTGATTGATTGAAGGTTCTTTTTTACATAAAGTTTGAGGCCGCCAAGCAAGGCTGCATATTCAGCACAATTGTTGCTTCCATCCAGGAGTTTCACTAAGCCTCACAAAATTTCTCCTTTGTCATTTCTAATTATGAACCTAGCTCCCGACAAACCAGGATTACCCTAAAGGCTTCAAGGAAATTTAGTTTCGATTGATAATGTATTTATATAAAAAAAAATACATAAAACCTATTTAAACACTAGTACACATAAACAAATCACATGAAACATGTATCAAGTTATCATGGAGTGGCAATGATATGGTAGAAGTAAAGGAATAGATAAATTTAAATCTTTCAAACTTGAGAGTCAATTTTGAGTGGTGTGAGATTGATCCTCCATAGGATGTGATTGACAAATATCGCAACAAAGTTCTAGTATAATTACAGAAAAGGAATATACAATGGTGAGCGAAAAAAATAGGTATAATAATTAAATAAAGGACAAAGATATGGAAAAATTCAAGCGGATAAAAATATTCAATGTGAAATAAATAATTTTTTGCAAGTAAATATAACTTATCACTATATATTTATGTATTAAGTATGTTCCTCCAAAATGAGCCAAAAAGTACATAATAAATGGACATGAAATATATTAGAGATGTGCTTTTAAACAATGGTCTACTTTTAAAAAGAGTTTTTATACCTTCCAACTTGATAAACTAAGTAAGGATTCCAAAATACTTACTCCTATGTGAGGTGAGCACATTTCTAATAAATGATTGGACAATATATTGATCACATTTAAATGAATTGTAGTATATTAACAATCTCACTTCATAAACTATTCCATAAGCCATCTTTGACATTTGTGGTCTAACTCAAAGGTTTACTTCATAATAATATAACTATTTCACATGTTTTTTTATATTTTCATATAGCTTTGATTCCTAGGCGGTTTCAAGAGCTATCCAATAGACATTTCTTCTTATCTACCTCCATATCTGTTTCCCCCCACCTAAAGATCAATTACATATATGTGTGTGTGTGCGTGTGTGTGTGTGTGTGTGTGTGTGTGTGTGTGTGTGTGTGTGTGTGTGTGTGTGTGTGTGTGTGTCATCTGGAACACATCTGGGTCAGTCATAAAAGATCACATTCTCCAGAATAGGAAAATGAAACATGTGAAATAGGTCGGGCCCAAAATGTAAATATCTCCTCCGCCAAGAACACAAATGAAGTGTGGACCACCAAGGAAGGTTAGGCAAGGGCCAAGGAACATCGAACATGGTACCAAATAGATCTGCAAGACAACAAATTGCTTCGCATGAGAAGAAATATCCAACTAGTAGTTAAGTTCAAAACTGCTCCGAGAACCAAGAAACAGACAATCCAGAAGCAATAACTTGCCGGAAAAGAATCCAAATAAACTAAAAAATCCCAAACTTGAGGAACAAGAACCAGTCCGAAAGCCAACAATCTAATCCACAATGAAAAAGGAACAAGTACCAAAAAATTCTAGAAGAAACACAGAACAAGAACAAAACTGAAAGCAAATATTTTCGGTTGATGCAAGATTGCTCATCGACCGGGGATGCTCTTGCATCAAGCATGAAGTGAGCAATTAGACAAAAAAATTGATCCCATTTAAATGAATTGTATTGTATGATGTCTCATCTCCTAAACTGGTCCACAAGTCATCTTTGTCATTAATGATTTGGCTTGCAGGTTCACTTGATGACAATTTGCATATAGCTTTGAATTCTAGCTAATTTCAAATAGTTGTGAAATAGACATGGGAATATATTAGAATTGGTTGTTTAAAGAGCTATTAAATTTATATTATTTTATGTCCTAGCACGATAATGCATAATTATCTTACTTTTAGGCTTATATATAGAAAGATTTCTAGAATGTTTCTTCTTGAAATGCGATTAATATGTGAATAATGATTGATAATGTCTAGATGTAAAAAAATAATCAAAATATATTCAAGCACTTGTACATGGAAACATATCATTAACTCGTGGTGAGAATGGAATGGTAGAAGTCAACAAAAAAATTAAATTTGAATGTTTAAATTTTGATTATCAATTTTGAGTGGTGTAAGATCAATGCCATATGGTGTAAGATTGAATAATGATAACAAAGTGCTCATGTTAAAATAGAAGAAGAATGTATGGGGATGAGTGTAAGAATAGATCTAAGAGAAAACTAAAAAATTTAGATATGAATAAAGTCGTGTATGAAAAGAAATATAAATGAGAAAAATACTAAATAAAGTACATAAAAAACTCAATACCATATTGCATCCTAATATCATTCTAATTCCTCTTTTCATTTATAATCATTTAATTATATAATTCATGTCATTTAATTAATTAGGGTAATTTCTTTCCACCTAATTTAGAATAAATGAATCCATTTACATTTATTCTACATAAAATAATTAAAAAATAATTACCCATCAATATTGCATCATAACTGTCACTCATTCTCTTTTATTTTTAAGCTATACACAACTAATTGTTAAAACAAATAAATACATATTATAAGACCAGTTATCATCACCCATGTTACGATTCACTAATGAACTTTCAAGATTCTCCACTCTTCTCATTCAATGTCGAACATCCATTCAAAATTAAACCCATACCATTCACATTCTCGTCTACTAGATCTATCCTACACAACACTAGATTAACCTATGCCAATAAAGTGCAAACATCGAGATAAGAAAATAATGTGTATATGGATGAATGTAAAAATACATGCATGAATAACTAAAGGCATAAAAATAAGGACAAGGTCATGTGTACAAAAATAATTCTAAGTGCAGAAGATTAATAGATAATAATAAACTCAAATTTAGAAAATAATACACAATTTATTAATATATAATTATGGTAAGCCCATTCTATCAAAATAAACAAAATGATAAAAGGGAAAGAGATATAGGAATAATTTAAAATCATTTTTTTAAAGATGTGTCCAATTTATACCACCCTATGTCTTAGAATGATAATAATAATTATGTCCCTTTCAATCTTACATATTGAAAGATTCCTATGATATTTCTCATTATATTTAATTATATTTAAGTGTATTTCATAAAATTGAACCAATACCTATATAAGAAATCAAGATGGAATCTATTAGATATAGTATTTCGAAGAGCTATCTAATTTTGGAGTGTGTGTTTTACCTTCCAAACTTTATAGACTAATTTAGGACAGTAGAACAGTTGCTCCCATGTGAAGTGAGCACATCGGAGGTAAATGATTGAACAATGAATTGTAGTATATGATGTCTCATCTCCTAAACTGGCCCACTGACCCATTTATATGTAAATATCAAAATGATCCAAAAACTAGCTGTCTAATTTTAGAAGATGCTTTTGTACCCTCCAAGTCTTATAGATTAATTGAGGGTAGTGTTACATTGCTCCCATGTGAAATGACAAAATAAATGATTGGACAATGAATTGTAGTATATATTGTCTCATTAACTAAACTGATTTACTGATATATCAGTTTATATCAAAATGGTCCAAAATCCAGCTGTTCCAAATTTTATAGATTGAATGAGAATATCATTACATTACATTGGTCCCATATAGAATGACACATTGAAGATAAATGACAGAACAATGAATTGTATTATATGTTGTCTCATTTCCTAAACCAACTGACAGGTCACCTTTGTTATCCGTTAAGCCTTAATTTGATTTGGCTTAGCTTACTAGATGACAATATAACTACTTGACATGTTTTGGTTTTTTTAATTTATGTTGTACGCTCTGTTCTCTGAAGTCGACTTGTTTATATTAACGTTTGAATGGAAACATTTAAGCAAGTTTTCAGCATAGAAAAGGTACAGCGGTCCTGGTACTACAATGAGTCTTGTCGAATTCATTCATTTAATTGTGGTCTTTCAAATAATTAAATCCAATGTATATTGTTTGAGAGTGTATTGAGTTTATTAACTATGAATATTTACTATTTTGAGTATTCTCCTATTTTGAATTGGTTACAGAAAAATGTAAATTCAGATTGATATAAAATCTTTTACCAGATTTGATAAGCTACAACTTTTGAGACAGAATTAATGATTGGGTGAAATAGATTAACTAATTCATCAGTTATTTGAAAATATCAAGATAGTACTAACTTAATAAACAAAGATTAAAAGGTTGGTTTATTATAATTTTTTAATGATATGATGGAAAGGTGTTGATTGTTAAATTTTCTGCAGAGCAGAATACAGACCTAGCTAGGAAGTAAGAAACAAAACTTTCAGAAAACAGAGAAGAAAAACAGAGTTGCAAGAATGAAATTATATTAATTCATTGTATAAATTACAATTGTAAAATGTCGATTTATACAAATAAAGAACTCTTATAAAAACTAAATTCATGAAAGAAATGAAGGTAATTTCAGAAAAGCCATGAGTTTAAACTGAGACTCTCCTTTGTTAGATTAGATCTAATTCTGTTGCATTGCTGTCCTAACAGGAATGCAACTGCAGTCTCAGCAGTCTCACCATAAATCACTGCAAAAACAAAGAGTTTGGTAGTTGCGCTAACAGCCTTAGTTGGAAGTTAACATGACTCCAACATTGATTAGGTAACTAGGAATATTGAAAGGATCCAAACTTTTGGATAGAAAGAAAGACAGCTGTTTAAAAGCATAATAGAACTACAGAGGACAATCAATAGAGTCAACAAAGCATAACAAAGAAACATAGTTCTTTATAAGCAATTAGTCCAAAGTCAGGGTGGTTTGAAATCAAGTCGAACCAATATTCTTTATTTCAAAATGCACACTCTTCCAGATTCAAATTTCTTTTATTCACACAAGAAATAAACATAAGTTCATAAACAGATTTATTAAATTCAACCTCGTATCCTAAATAATCAAAAGAATTTTCCCCCTACTTTCTATCTTTTGAATATCTTTTGAAAGAAGATAATAATGAGAAAAACTCAATAGACGTTTTAAAAATGGACACCTCTTTTAAAGTTTTGGGGTTGGAAGAAGGATCTACCAGTGGTCTTATGATTTGTTTCAAGAATAAAAGATTTGGAAAGAAAGATCTTTTAAAATCTTTGTAACATTCTTTGAACTTTTAAACAATCTTTTAAACTTCTCTGACTTTGGGTTGGTTGTTTGGTTTCTGTACAGTTTTGTAATGCCTTGTCTGTTGTAGTCTTATAGTTGATCTTCATGATTGATTTTTGGTGTTAGGGTGAATTTCAAAGACTATCTTTTTATTTGTGAAAGATTCTCAAAACCCCATTTATCTAATAAAAAACATTGCCAAAAAAAAATTGATGTCATATTACTACCAAACAATTTGCATTCATATTTTACACCACTTGGATTACAAACGTTAAAATTACTAAGACATCATCATAATAAGTATGATAAGACAGAAAAAATGTTAAGAGTCGGCCTACCCTGATTAAGAAGTTAAACAAATGATGACCTGACCCTGACGAGCTGTAAAAACATTAAGCTCTGATAAAACCGAAAGCCAAAGAAAACTGCAGAAAAACGAGCAATCACAATGAAAAAAGTTTGAAAGATGACAACGCAATCTTGGTCATTCGCCATTTGAATCACAACAACATTACCGTTTTGAAGAGAGAATCCTACACAACACATTAAAACTGTGCAAATACATTCAATCCCCATTTCAGTCTGATATAATAAGGGCTGATATAATAAGGGTGTTCATTAATCACAATAAGAATTATATTTCAAAATGGAAGAAAAATAAAACAAATAATGTATCTAAGCTAGAAAACAAAATATCCAATGAAATTTTTCTTCCAAGGAAGACATTGGATTTTGTTATCAATGATGATCTTTACAAACAAAAATAAAAGGAAGAAAATACAACTCACTTTAGAATTCCAAATGATAATAATTCTATTTCAGAATCCAGATGCATAAGCTAACAAAGATTCCTCTCAACCAGGGACTTATGTTTTCAATTCACACTCAGTGACCTCTAGGCACATTTAAGTCCCAGGCTGAGAGGGATCTCTGTTAGCCTTCATCTATCACATATTTGCATGTATTTCTTAACATAAAGCTTGTAAGAGTGCTTGAGATTAAAACTCAAGCTATCAGAGAAGAAGTGTAGGCAGAGATAGGGAACCCAAAAGAGGGCTTTCCTTCCCAAGTATGCTCATGCAATGCTATCAAGAGGTCCTTCTTATATAGTTGTTTTCACTGTAACAATAAAATTACCCACATTTCACAACCTTAATAATTATTTGGGTAAACTCTAAATGTAACTTGGTTCCTTGATATGTTGTTTGGATATGACACACAAGAACTTGACAGTTTAACAAGAGATTGAGCACCTACTTTGGCGTTAAATATAAAGAGAGTCCCCACAACTGCAGTTTACAGGCACATCGTAGTCCTCACAAAGTGTGAAATGTGATCAAACCATTCACATATGCTAAAACAGTCGTTCTCATTGAAAAATTGGTGGTCACAACAACACCATTACTTAAACAACATACTATTGAAATTTTTTGAAATATTTATATATTTTTCTTAATAAAAATGTCATTTTCAAATTTCATTATTGTATCATTGTTTAATAAAATATTATGAATATTACTTTTCATCAAAATTTATATTATTAATTTTTATTACGCTTACTTTCAAATTTATATAAAGATGATTATAAAAAAATGTACTTATAAAATATACTAAATATATATTTTAATAAACATATTATTACTGATTTTTGCCACTTTATCAGTAATTTGAATTTAGTTGATTGTAAATCTCACAATGGTCCTTTCATCTGGACTAATATGCGAAAAGATTTTTGTCAAATTGATGAAAGATTGGACCGGTTTTTGGTATTTGAAAATTGGTATAATTCTGGTCAGGATTTTTTTTCCTCAGTCCTACCTTTCACTGGGTCAGATCATTTTCCTATATTGTTTTCTATACTTGAGGATAGGGCTCCTAGGAAGCTTCCTTTCAAATTTGAGCCGATGTGGTTTAGGGACCAGCCTTTTTTGCCTTTGTTAAAACAATGGTGGTTGTCTGCTCCACATGTTAATGGATCAAAGATGTATCAGATAGTTAAGAAATTGGCTTATTTAAAAAATAAGATCAGAGTTTGGAATTCTTTACATTTTAAGAATATTTTTGGGGAAAAGGCTAGGATTCAAGAGGAAAAGAACGGATTAATAAGTCTATTTTTAGTTCGGGTATCTCCTTTGGCCTTTGATATGCTTAAACCTTTGAAAGCCCAATTGGAGGAGGTTTTGACAAAGGAAGAATCTTATTGGAGGCAGAAATCTAGGGATCTTTGGTTGTCAGAGGGGCACAAGAAAACCAATTTTTTTCATTCTTCAACTAAGCTTAGGAGGCAATGCAATAGAATATCTTGTATTATTGATTCCAATGGGAGGAATTTGTCAAATGAGGATGCTATTGCTTTTGAAGTAGTTATCTTTTTTAAGTCTCTGCTCTCGGCTAAGCCTGTTTACTTAGATAATACTTTTGTTAATTTGGTCCCCCCTCTTGTTAGTCAAGAGGATAATAGGATGCTTATGGCTCCCTTTTCTTTCGATGAATTAAGGGGTGTGGTCTTTTCCATGTATTCGGAAAAGGCTTCGGGTCTGGATGGGTTTACGATTTTGTTTTTTCAAAAGTGTTGGGACTTTGTGGGGAATGATGTCTTAGTAGCATTGGAAGAGTCTAGGCGGAATAGAACGCTTTTAAAAGAACTCAATACCACTCTTATTGCCATTATTTTGAAAGTGGATAACCCCAACTCCTTTTCTGAGTTTCTCCCTATTGCCCTTTGCAATGTACTTTATATAAGATTAATTCCAAGGCAATTTCGGTTAGGCTAGCTAGGCTCCTTCCCAAGATAGTCTTCATTGATCAAGGTGGCTTTGTGCCTAGTAGGGAAACCTCAGAGGGTGTGATTGTAGCTCATGAGATTCTGCATTCCATTTCGCAACAGAAGACTCCAGCTATGATTCTTAAACTTGACATGCTTAAAGCTTATGATCGGGTTAACTGGTAGTCTCCTGTTGTTGTTCAGAATTGCTTTGGGTTTGCTCATAGTTGGGTTAAATGGGTCTTTTCTTGCATATCTTCTGCTCGTTTCTCAGTTTTGATTAAGGGCTCCCCTTTGGGGTTTTTTTCTTCCTCTCGAGGGGTTAGGCAAGGGGATCCTCTTTCTCCTTTTTTGTTTATACTTTTGGAAGAGGTTTTAAGTAGGGCCATTTCTGATGCTAGAGCATCTAGTCAGTGGAGTGGTATTAAAATAGATGGATATCCTCCTTCGCAATCCCATTGTCTTTTTGTGGATGATACTCTTATTTTTGGTTCTTCCTCTTTGACAAAGGTTAGAGTTATCAAGAAGATTATTACTGATTACTCTTCTTTTTCTAGTCAGAAAGTTAATGATTTGAAATCTAAGGTTTTCTTTTTAAATGTATCCCCTTTGGTTAAGAATAGACTCACTCAATTTTGGGGCTTTCAAGTGGGTGTCTTACCTTGTAAGTACTTAGGTATTCCTTTTTATGTTGGTTTGGATAAGGCTTCCTTTTGAGATAAAGTGGTTCATGCGACATCTTCTAGAATTTCTTCCTGGAATCACAAATGGCTCACATTGACTGGCAAGATTCTTTTAATTAATTCAGTTCTTAATGCCATTCCTACCTACTTGATGTCTATTTTGAAAATTCCCCCCAAAGTTGTCCAAGGCCTCAAGGTATCTTTAAGGTCCTTTCTTTGGAATGATAGCATTGGGGTCAAGAAGAAGCTTCCCCTTCTAGCTTGGGATAAAGTTTGCCTTCTTAAAGAGCTGGGAGGTGCGAGTATCCGAGATTTAGTGTCCCAGAATAAAGCATTGGGGGCTAAACTTGTTTGGAAACTATACATGGATCCACTAAGTAAATGGGATTCCATTATGCTTGCTAGGTACTTAAGGGGAGCTCCTAGAGAAAGTATCTTCACAACCTCATCTCTTCCGAAAGGATCAGCTTTTTGGAACTTTCTGGTTAGTTGTAGAACAGTTATCCTTTCGCACCTTTCTTAGGTTGTCCATAATGGGAAGAAGGCCCGGTTTTGGGATGATGTTTGGAATGGTCACCCTGCATTATCTTCCATTCGGGATTGGTCTCCTTTGTCTAATATTCTATCTAGTCTTTGGGGGGTTTTTGTTGTAGATTATGTTGACATTGATTCCTCGGGTCCTTACCTAGTATCTCGATCAAAGTCTATTGCTTTTCTGCCCAATGATAATGATCTCAGAGTTTCTTTCGAGGTGAAGCTTCAGAAAAGATCTCTTGTGTTTCAAGATAAAGAGGATATCTTGGTTTGGACTAAGAGTGCCTCAAGCTCTTATTCAGTAAAGGAGGGGTATACATATTTGTCCCAGTACTCTTCTTCCTCCTCTTGGCCTTCTAAGATTTTTTGGCGTTCGGCTTGTCTTCCTAAAGCTGGGTTTTTTTCTTGGTTGGCAGTTCAAGATAGAGTTCTCACCGGGATGAGATTGGATAGGCTTGGAATTACTGCGGTTTTCCCTTGTGTGTTTTGTGGATATTGTATGGAAACCATGGATCATGTGTTCTTGCATTGTCTGTTTGCTCTGGATTGTTGGTATTGGTTGTTTGGAATGCTTGGTTGGCCATCTGCTATTAGTCCTAATTTATTATCGGATTTCATGGCTTGGCCTTTGTTTTATTCATTCTCTTTTTACTCCTCTCTTTGGATAGTGACACCTTCTATTATTATCTGGACCATTTGGTTGGAGAGGAACTCTAGGATTTTTAAGCATAAATCAGCTTCATTAGAAGAGGTTCTTGACAAGATTCTATCTTTCATTTTTGAGGTGGTGCTTTCTTACATCTACAAAAAATTGGAACATCTGAGGTCCTTTTCTCATTGGGATAATTGGATAACATGGAAGTGGAGTTCACTTCGTGTTATTCCTTCCCATGGGGCTTTAACAGTTGGATTATCTTCACTTGTCAAACGTAGGATGGCTAAATGGATTCCTCCCCCCCAATTCTCCTTCAAGTTAAATTTTGATGGGACTACTAAGGGTAATACGAGGAAATCAAGGATTGGGGTGGTCATTTTTTTTATCATAATTCTAAGATTGTTAAGTTGTGGGGAAATATATTGGTGTAGGCTCTAATAATGTTGCGGAATTTCAGGCGTTATCTTTTGGTCTCTATCTTGCCATCTCTTTGGACATTAAGGATATTGTCATTGAAGGGGACTCAATGTTGGTCTTTTAGTCGGTCTTTGCTAAGAAATGTGTTTCCTGGCATTTACAGTACTTGTTAGAGTGTATTCTTGCACAATTGAAGTGTTTTTCTACCTTTACTATATCTCACTACTATAGGGAGATAAATGTTATTGCGAACTATTTGGCCAATAGGGATGTTGTTGAATGTGTTGAATACTTGGAGGTTCACCCTAGGGATATCCCCGCTCCTTGCATTAGTATTCTTCTTTAAAGGTTGTTTGGTCATAGTTTGTAACCTTCATCACACTCCTTGTTGGGTTTGGTTTTTCTTTCACATATGACAGTAGGGAGGGTGTTGTCTGGCCTTATGGAAACATCTTTGTTGTTGGAATATTCGATAAGTATCTCCTCATGGAGCAAGGAGGATGTTGAGGCTGCATTCACTTGACCTGTACCCTTTTTGTTTGAATTGGCCTTGTATTTGATTTGTCATTATTTGGTTGGTTGTGATGATTTTGGTCCTTAGTAGGATTGAGGTATATGTGAGTAAGATGGTTGCATGAATATTCGGGCTTGAATCATTCATTATTTGGGATTATTTACTTGTGCTCATTTTTTGTGTGATTGTTACTTTGACTGGGCATACTTTTATCATTATAGTTTTTTCAAGGTGGCGATTTCGGTTGGTAATCATGTTAAGGTACTTGGAAGATTTGGGTATAATTGCTCGACTTCCCTTCCAGATTACTGTTTACTTGCATGATGTGTAATGATGAGATGGTAGAGTCTTCTCTTTTGATTGTTTTCGATTTGGTAATCAATGGAGGATGAGCTTCTGTATAATGGCTTTTGCTCATCATTGTTCGTTGTCTTCTTTTTTTCCAACTTGGTTTTTTCCTATCATGCTTATGATTATGTTCATCATGTTATGCTCACTCCTCTTGCACGTTGCTTTCTTATCATGGTATGGTACTAGTTACTGCTCATTCAGTGAGGCTTCATGTTTGGTTTTGATTGTTTCCATAATGATCCCTTTGTTGGATTGGTTTATATCTGGGTTTGGCTGATGGTTTTATCATGTCTATTCCTTCTGTGGTGTCGCTTCTCATTTGGTAAGATTCTCTATTTTATTCGGAAAGTTTTGGTTAGGTTTGGAGGATGGTGGATGTCATTGAGAGTTTGGAACATCCAACTTGTTTGGTATACGAGATGGTTTCTCATCCTTCTGCTCTTTTATTGGCTGCTTCTGTGGGCTATTCTATGGCTTGGTCTTATTCTGTTTCCTTGGGGTCTTCAGCATCCTTCCCTTCTCCTTCTTTGGATTATATTATGTTTTCTCACGATATTTGTCTTGGCAGGATCTCTTATAATAATTTCTCTTCTAGTTATTGGTATCATATTAATCAGTGGTTTGGAGAGTTGTGCTTCATAGACAGGGGTGGCCCAACTTTGAAGCTTATTTTGGTTTTTTTTGGATGGGTGCACTTTTGCCCGGTGTTTCACTTTCACAGTTTTCTCCTGTATGCCTCTTCTAGCTGCTTCCTTTATATCTAATGAGGCTTGTTATGTAATTGGGAAGGTTTTGTGGGTGGATTGTGCCCATGGGCTTCTTGTAATGGGTAGATAGCCATGTGTTATTTGAGCAATACTAAAGGGTTTTCTTACTGGTTCTTTCCCTTCAGTGCTCTTTGAACCAGACACCTTGTAAAAAACATAAATTGTTTATATAATTTAATCGTTTATCCACTTTTATAAAAAAAAAAAAAAAAATCAAAAAGACTAACTAAAATTAAATATAAATGTCATTTAAACATAACTTTAAAAAATGATTGATAATTTTTTTAATATAAATATTATAGCAATAATTTAGAAAAACTCTAAAAGAATCATCAAAACAAAATTTAGTTAAGTGAAAGAGATCATTTAAATCTAAATCATTATAAATATTTTGAATTTAATAATTAGTTAAGCTAAAATAATTTAAAATATAATAATTATACATTGAAATGTATTTATAAACAAAAAGAAAATGGTCCCTAAAAGATGATGTATATTGTCTTCTAGAATACTAGTGAATTCATATCAGTTTGAACACATTGTGTACATAGTATATAATATTTTTTCATTAGTATACTTGTCTATATGAATTTACATGTTACATGATAGTCATTCTTCAAGATATATAATTTAATCTAATCTCTTTTACTATTATATTACTATTTTTTAAATTTAACTTTTAATTATTATGAAGAAGTTTTAGATTTTTTAAACTTAATTAAGGAGAGTTTTATTGGAATATTTATCAATTTTAAATAAATAAACATATTAAAATGACAAAAATTATTAGATAAGGTCATACCATAATGTAGATACAACTACTAAGAAAATTAAAACAAATAAATATAAGTATTACATATAGCATAGCTACTAGAATGAAACCTTAATAAAATAATTTAAGGGAATGATTGAATTATTAATTATACTTAATTTAAAATATCAATACTTGGAGCATGTTATCTCTTCCCACCAAGTGCCTATATCTACTTTCTTTGAAATTTCATTATCTCACAATACAATCTCAATACCATATTGCACCCTAATTTTATTTCCTAATCTCATTCTAATTCCTCTTTTCACTTACTATTATTTAATTATATAATTCATGTAATTTAATTAATTACTGTAACTTCTTTCCACCTATTTCAAAATAAATAAATAAATCTATTTACATTTTTTTCCTCAATTAATAAAAAACAATATATGCATGCTCGGACAACAACGAATGTCAGTGGATGTACACAAAGGTATTACAATCATATTCCAAGCATAGGTGTAACACTCAAGTGACCACCATCAAACTGTCAAATTTGCAAGATGCTAGTGTGACACATGAACATCTTTGTGGCACACTGGTGTCTATGAATCAAATGGTCAATATGTTTGAGAGTGTTGGCATTTTTCATGATTATGTTGTGATTGTCATTGATGGACACACACTTGCATTGAGATCATTTTTGTATGTATAATTTAAAGCTCAACCGGTACATGTTCCAACCGGTATGATGTATTATAGCCTTTAGACTATTAGTGTTTTGTAGAAAGTGATTACCAATCTGAAGCGGTATGTTGACCCCAAGCAGTTCGAGGATCTCAAGCAGTACGAAGGTTCAAAGTGGCATAACACATATTTCCCAGTCTTCATTTTGTCAAATCGGCAACCGACATTTTGCTTGAACCAACATTTTGCTTGAACAGGTAATACTCTGTGATGAGTTACCAATCGACATTTTGTGATGAGTTACCATTCACCGATTGTTTGACGATACCGACACTTTAACGGTGCTTTTTGTGTCGTGCTACCAGATATGTCTAGATGCATTGAACCTAGGAAATTGTATTGTAATCCTATTGGACCGACATGAAATCAAATTCCTTTATAAGGACATCATGTCTAGGGTTTTAGGTTGTTGTCATTGTTGATGTTGTTGCTAGGGTTTAAGGTGGTTGAGGAGTTAGAGAGTATGAATGTGTAGAAGACTGAAGTAATGCTAGAATGCATTAGGAATGAGCTATCAAGGATCTAACCAAGCAATCTGTGCTATTTGCTAGATCACTCACTTGTTGATTACTCACATCTTCGACAAGTCTGCAGCCCTTCACCAGGTAGGCCCAAAAGCCTTTTGTAAATCCTCTAACAAGGTGGTTCACATCTGTGGATCTAAAATCCTCAAGAAAGGTAGTCCTTGATTGGACTTATCTCCTAACAGAGATTGAGATTCCTAATAGGATCTGTTCTAGTAAAGAACATTGTATGACCTTAACCGGTCTAGTTCCTATTCTGCAGATAGTTACTTGTGAGTTCCATCTCACCGTGGTTTTTCCCATTTGGGTTTCCACATCAAAATCTCTTGTGTTATGGTGTTTGTGCTTCTGTGGGTGAATGCATTATTTGCTATTTAGTTTGCATGTGTGCTAACCAGTTTATCTGCTAAACTGTTTTACCGGTTTACTGTTAGTCTTGAAAAGTGTTTAAGTGCAAAGATTTTTGGCATACTAATTCACCCCCCCCTCTTAGTATTCATCAATTGGTATTAGAGCCAACCCTTCTATAAGTTTAACCACTTGGAAAGAGATATGGGGGAATACACATTGAGGGAACTTACTCATCAGCTCACTCAGTTTAAGCAAGCCTATGATGATCTTATGGTCACATACAAGGCATCTCAAGCAAAAAGGAGAGAACATGCTGAAAAGTTGATGGAGCTATCTGAAAATAGTTCTTCTGATGAAGCAGACATGGAAGCCCTGATTCAAGAAGTAGAAAAGCTAAATGAATCCAATTCTATCCTGAGAAAAGAATTGGAAGGACTAACTATTCGAAAGTGCCAAGAGCTTGAGAATCGGAGGAAAGCTGAAGATCTAGTCAAAGACAAGGATCATGAAAACTCCAAGCTGAAGCAAGAGATCAGTGCCCTAACTGCTCAACTCCATGCAAGCAAAGTGGAAAAGGAAGACATGCAAGGAGAACTGAACATTGCCATCTCTGAGAATGAAAACCTGATAGAAACAAATGCTGCTATTTCCAAAGAACCCTCTAAGTCAAAGGAAATACTTGCTAAGTTCAATAAGAGTACTATCAAGCTATAGCAAAAGCTTGAATCTGTCAAACCTGTCAAGAATACTGATGGACTTGGTTATTATAGTCATAAGGAAGGTGAGACCTATGGTACAAATGCTGGAACATCAAAGAATCAATTGACATCAAAGGATAAAGGTAAACAAAATTTTAAACCTGTTTGCTTTAACTGTTTGAAAGAAGGACATACTACAAATGTGTGTAGGAGTAAGGCTTACAACAATTTTCCTTATTTTCTAAATGATAAGCCTAGATCCTATAAATTCAATGGTAACTATTATGCATGCAACAAGTCTGGGCATAGAGCATCTGAATGTAGGTCTGTTATCAATAACACTGGAAGATATCCTTAGAGGACCCAAGGAGTTGGTCCTGAACTTTTTGTGAACCGGAATCACAACCAGTTTAATGCCTTCAATCATCAGCCAAGAAATGGTGGCTATCAAGTGGCAACCAGATGGAGAGAAAACTGTATGGTCTATCATGGTCATGGTCACACTGTTGCAACATGTAGGAGGAAGAACGACAACATAAATAATGGACCTTGGAGAGCACCTAGATTGGTTTGCTATCACTGCAAAAAGCCGGGTCACATTGCCAGATTTTGTAGATCAAGAAAGAGTATATCAGATGATATACCGGTTACTCTAGAAGGAAACAATGATGTTGAAACTGTTAAAGTGAATATGAACAAGACCTGGAAGAAGAAACCAGTAATGTTGCAAGAGGAACCGGTTTCTGCACCTAGTGTGGAAATCACAGAACCGACAAACTAAGCATCAGAAAAGCTTAGGGGGAGCAAACGGCAAAATGTTTCGAACCCCCAGTTTGCACTGGTAAAAGACCTTAACCGGTATATGATACCTGTCAATCGGCAGAAGACCAGAAATGGTAAAAGGAAAATTAGGGTTTAAGCCCTAATAGTGGAGCATTTATTGTGGTAGGTGAGGAATATGTTTAAAAGGAATTTTCAAATCATTTCTCACTATTAGTTTTTGAGCGAAGAAGGTTTTCAAGTGCAGAGCGAAGAAAAGTGATTTGTGCTGCAATTCTGAGAAATTAAGGAACCTTGAAGGAGATTCAAATTCATATTGCAAACGGTCAAGTGAAGAACACAAAGCAGTGATTCTGCAACCGACGGAGTGTGAGGTGGAGAAGAATCTGAAAGCCCTAAATTCACGATTTTTGAAAGGTATTTTTTGATTTTTTCAGTTTCTATCATGGCTTCTGCATCCCATACTAGCTCTAATGCATCTGTCGATTCAGCAAGCTTTATTCAATGCAAGTCTAAATATAATGCCCTATCACAAGTTCCAGCTGGTGTGATACTAGAAGAGGGAATCTCAGATTACATAGATTGTAAAATCGAAGACCTAGGGTCTCTAGCAATTCACTCGCAGCTAGGTTTATTTTATGGAAAAGATAAAAAGATCAAACAGGAGTAAAGTATTTTGGAGAAGAAGCTCCACAATGCTGTTTATTTCCTGGAGGATTTCACAGATGATCACATTAGGATCATTCTCAACCGAGTTCATGCTGACAAGATGTACCTAGAAAGAACGCATGATATTACACCACAAGCAATTCATGTCATCACCAATTTCTGCAATACAGGGGAAGTGCCAGCCCTAAGGACGGTAAGCAAGACTGAAATGTCCAAGCTCACCGGTTCAATAAGCGACTCACAAGGTATGACCGTCAATTCAATTAAGGACGATCTGGTCAAGTATGCCTACATGGTGATAGGCTACTGGACGTTCTCTGCCAGCAGAATTAACTCTGTATCTACTGCAGCGGTAAATGTCGCTTACCGGATGATCAAGGAGGATGCATCTTTTGACCTGTGCACCGGTATGCAAAGGCAATTCCTGTTGAATCTTAAATCGATCAAACAAGATAATGCATTGAGGTTCAAGTTTGGACAACTACTAGTTGGGTTGTTCTTTTACTTCCAAGGCTACTTTCCAGGAGTAGGTGATGTCCAGTGGTCTGTGGACCAACCGGTTACCAAACAGATCAATGAAAGTCTGCAAGCAGTCGGAACTGGCTACCCTGATGTTCTGAACAAGTACTTTGATGAGTTCAGAAGCAAGACGAGCCTGAGGATGAGAATATTAGGTGATATTGTCAAGAAATATGAAGATGATATCTGTTTCACCATTAAAGTGGATCAATGCATAATGGAGGTTGTTGAGCCCAGATAGGAGGAAGTGGAGCCTATGGGCTATGAGGTAATGAATGATATGCTGGAAGGATATGCCTCTACCCTTATTGCCTCACCGCTTGATTCAAAGGCAAGGAGAACCGACACCTACCTAGAAAGGATAACACCGGTTGAGGAACCCTCAACAAAGAAAGGAAAAGAACCTTCAATGAAGAGGGTAAAAGCAGTGCCTTCAGCATCGGCACTGGCTACTACAACTAGTCCTAAAGTGAGCAAGTGGTCACCGGATAAAAAGAAACTGGAAGCAGCGCCTGCTAAAGTGTTCGAGAGAAAGAGGAAGACAAGGAATGCCTCGCCAGACTTAGAAGAAACTGTGTCTGAGGAAAAACCTAAGAAGACATGACAAGCAAAGAAAAAGACAAAGAATGAACCGGCATCATCGACACCGATAAATATTGACATCTTCTCCTACAAACCTTTGACACATTGTCAAAGAGTTATCAAAAACTTTAGGAGAAAAGTGTTGAATGATTTGATTGATTGTTTTGATGACTTTAATGATGATGAAAAGGAAGCAATTGAAAAAGAGATCATTCAGTATTTATGTTTTAATGACCAGTCACCTTCAGAAATTAGATCTGAGACGCCAGATTATTTCTATAATTCCTTAGACAATAAATGGCGCATTGTCATAGAGAAGGAATAGGAAATGAGAGAGAAATTTTTTGCTAAACATTTTCCTGATGTATCAAATTCAGAACTATTTGAAGTAATGAATAAATACAAAGGCCTCTTCTTCATGAGAAGAAGAAGACTCCTGTTACTAGAAGGAAAGGGTCAAGAAGTGCTCAAGAATACACACACCCTTTCTCTAGAAGCCCTAAAGATGCATCGAGTGGCTGAAGCCAATAGAAAAGTTGAGAAAGAATCGGCAATAACTAAACTAGATGAAGTGTTTGACAATGAAGGAAACCCGGTTACTGAACCCATAGACACTATTGATGTCGATGCTCTGGATAGAGAGGATATTGCTCAGGGTACACCATCGGAAGCTACAGGAAAGGAGAAGTAGGTAGAATAGGAAGTAAAACAAAAGGAAACTGAGGACAAAAAGGAGGAAGCAAAGAAGCAAGTGGAGAAGAAGAAAGCAGAAGAGGAGAAGAAAAAGAAGGATGAAGAGGAGAAGAAGAAGAAGGATGAAGAGGAGAAAAAGGAGAAGGATGAAGAGGAGCAGAAGAAGAAGGATGAAGAGGAAAAGAAGAAAAAGGAAGAGGACAAAAAGAAGAAGGAAGAAGATGAGGAGAAATGGAAACAGGAAGAGAAGAGAAAAGAGGATGAGAAGAAAAGAAGAGAAGAAGATGAAGAGAAAAAGAAACAAGAAGATGCAAAGAAGAAGAAAGAAGAAGAAGATAAGGAAGAGGAGAAGTGGAAGGAAACAAAGAAAAGGAAGAAGGAAGAGGAAGAGAAGGAAGAGGAGAAGAGAAGAGAAGCGGCAAAGAGCACATAGATGGAGACACCTATGGCAACCGGTAGTCAAGCCAAATCGGCTGACCTCACCAGTCCCATTGACCTCTAGTCCGCAAGCGAAATGCTGCTATAGAGCATTAAGGTTGCTCAAGAACCCCTTGAAGTAATACAGAGGAAAAAGGAGCAAGATGTGATCCAAGCGGTGGTGGACACTCTTACCGGTTTGTTACCCGGTACAAACCTCCCCAGTACCGACTCATCATTGGCACAACTCAAGCTCCTATGCACTGTGATGGATGATTGGGTGCAGAGCTTAGAAGAGGTACCAGAGGCAAATGCCAAGAAAGAGCATCAAAAGGCTCTCAACATTGCCCTAGTGAAAAAGCTTAATGAGCTCCGGTCTAAACTGCAAAAAGAATAGAAGGATATAAGGAATGCTCTAGATGAGAGGAATCTTCTACTCAGCAAGATTTGCCAACCTCATCTATTCTGTGATGATGTGCTTGCATAGAAGCAAAAGCTTCAATATGATTTATAGTCATACATGAGCACCTTCAAGCCGCCATATGACTCCTTTACAGCTTATGGGAAAACCATTCACCGGTTTCATATCCAGTCTACTAAAATAGAGCATGAGATCAGCACCCGATCATGAGATTTGCAGGAGCTACAACTGGTTCTACTCCCACATCTGCAAATACTTCAGAAGTGCTATCTTAATCTGGATGCCTTAACGAGGACACATGAGATGAGCACACTAGAGTCCATGGAAGAACAGGTCTCTTAGATGCAGACAGAGAAAGACATGGCAACCTCCCTACTTGAGTCCAAGTCCTTATCTATGAAACAATTCTTGCAAGACTTCAAATCTGTTTTTGACAAGTTTTATTCTTTACTGTCATAAACTCTTATTTTTTTAATGACACAGGTGTTAGTCTGTAATACTATTTTTGTCATTGTTGGCAAAGGGGCAGAAGTATAAATTTTGAATGTTTTGATATATACTTTCATGTTATTTCTATTAAGAAGTAGTAAACATTGTATTTTCTACAAAAGGGATAGTGTTATGCTTAGGGGGAGTAAATTTGCTTCTGGCATATTTTTGTTGTAAAACACTTAGATGTCAAAATTTCCTAAGTGTTGCCATCAATGCCAAAGGGGGAGATTGTTGGCATTTTTTATGATTATGTTGTGATTGTCATTGATGGACACACACTTGCATTGAGATCATTTTTGTATGTATAAGTTAAAGCTCAACCGGTACATGTTCCAACTGGTATGATGCATTATAATCTTTAGACTATTAGTGTTTTACAGAAAGTAATTACCGATATGAAGCGGTATGTTGACCCCAAGCAGTTCGAGGATCTCAAGTGGTACGAAGGATCAAAGCGACAAAACACATATTTCCTAGTCTTCATTTTGTCAAACTGGCAATCGGCATTTTGCTTGAACTGGTATTTTGTATGAACCAGTAATACTCTATGATGAGTTACCAACCGACATTTTGTGATGAGTTACCATCCACCGATTGTTTGATGGTACCAACACTTTAATGATGTTTTTTGTGTCATGTTACCAGATATGTCTAGATGCATTGAACCTAGGAAATTGTATTGTAATCCTATTGGACCGACATGAAATCAAATTCCTTTATAAGGACATCATGTCTAGGGTTTTAGGTTGTTGTCATTGTTGATGTTGTTGATAGGGTTTAAGGTGGTTGAGGAGTTAGAGAGTATGAATGTGTAGAAGACTGAAGTAATGCTGGAATGTATTAGGAACGAACTATCAAGGATCTAACCAAGAAATCTGTGCTATTTGCTAGATCACTCACTGGTTGGTTACTCACATCTTCGACAAGTCTGTAGCCCTTAACTGGGTAGGCCCAAAAGCCTTTTGTAAATCCTCTAACAAGGTGGTTCACATATGTGGATCTAAAATCCTCTAGCAAGGTAGTCCTTGATCGGACTTATCTCCTAATAGAGATTGAGATTCCTAACAGGATTTGTTTTGGTAAAGAACATTGTATGACCTTAACCGGTCTGGTTCCTATTCTGCAGATAGTTACTTGTGAGTTCCATCTCACCGTGGTTTTTCCCATTTGGGTTTCCACATCAAAATATCTTGTGTTATGGTGTTTGTGCTTTTGTGGGTGAATGCATTATTTGCTATTTGGTTTGCATGTGTGCTAACCGATTTGTCTGCTAAACTGTTTTACCGGTTTACTGTTAGTCTTGCAAAGTGTTTAAGTGCAAAGATTTTTGGCATACTAATTCACCCCCCCCCCCCCCTCTTAGTATTCGTCAGAGAGAAGGACAAGGTGGAGGTTGATGGGGCTAGTGAGATGGACAAAAGGACAAGGTGGTTAAGTATTTCTCCAATCAATAAATAGAGAAGGCTTTTATGTAGCGTAGAATTACATGGGGTGCAATTTATGGCACTATAGATTGGATAAAAAATTGATCACATTTAAATGAATTGTAGTTTATATTGTCTCATTTCATAAACTATTCCACGGGTCATCATTATCATTTTTGGTCCGACTCAAAGGTTTATTTCATAATAATATAACTATTTCACATGTTTTTGGTGTTTTCATATAGCTTTGATTCCTAGGTGGTTTCAAGAGCTATCCAATAGACATGAGAATATATTAGAGTTATTTTTTTAAAGAGATATACAATGTATATCACCTTAAATCATGAATGTTAAGTTTAATATCACATATTGAAAGATTTATAGAATGTTTATCCTTTCAATGCCAATAATATGTGAATGATGATTAATAATGTATAGATGTGTGAATGATGATTAATAATGTCTAGATGTAAAAACGTTCATCAAAATGTATTTAAACACTAGTACATTGGTAATTAATCATGTGAAACATATAGTGTTACGATTTAGAAATGAATTAGAAGAGCAGAAAAATAGAATAATGAATTCACAACAAAGACAAATGAGACACACAAATTTATCGTGGTTCGGCAAATTGCCTACGTCCACACTTAAAGCAGGCGAATCAATTATATTGATGACCAATTCGGTTTGTTCATACATAGCTGCAAGCAGCTTTAGAATACACATCACAAAATGATATTCAACCAACTCTTAAAGAGATTTACAAATTGAAGATGAAGAGCCAAGAGTTTTGGCGGCAAAATGGAAGGAGTCCGTTGGACTTTACTTCCAACAATCTCCCACTTGAAGGCCAACGAACTGTTGCAACAAGTAGATTTCCCCACTCATTCCTACTATCAGATATTGAAAAGGTCGAGAGAAGCTCGACAGAAATCGAACTTCTCCCACTTAACAACTTTAGTGAGCACATCAGCTGGATTCTTTTTGGTATGAATTTTATCTACATAAAACTTGCCTTCTTTGACCATGTGATGAACATAATGACTGCAAACATCAACATGTTTTGACCAAGGCTGGGATGTCTGATGTATAGTCATAAAGATGGTATTGCTATTATCACAAAACAAGACAAAATTTGATTGCTTCAAACCCAGCTCGTTGAACAAGACTTGCAACCATACCATCTCCTTTACTCCCTTGGAAAGAGCTATGTATTCAGCCTCTGCAGTTGATTGAGCAACTGTATGTTGTAATTTAGAAGCCCAACAAATTGCTGCCCCAACAAATGTGAAAGCATAACCTAAAGTAGGTTTTCTTTTATCTAAATCTTCAACAAAATCGGAATCAGTAAACCCTTGCAAAATTGCCTTGCCCTTTCCAAACCATAAGCAAAAATGTGAAGTACCCTTGAGATACCGCAAAATATACTTGACCGCCTCCCAATGTGATTTGCCTAGATTAGCCATAAATCTTCTCACCACTCCCACAGCATGAGCAACATTCGGACGAGTAAAGACCATAGCGTACATAAGACTTCCAACTGCAGATTTATATGGAATTTTGTCCAGAAACTCATTATCTTCTTGTGTGTTTGGACACAATTGAGAAGACAACTGAAAATGAGAGGCTAAGGGAACACAAACAGACTTATCATCTGCCATACCGAATCTATCCAATAATTTTTTAATGTAGTCTTGTTGAGATAGTTTGAGTTCTCTCTTTTTCCTATCTCAAAAAATAGTCATCCCAAGAATTTTATTTGCTGCCCCTAAATCGTTTATGGAAAATTCATTAGCTAAGTGAGTTTTAAGCTCACTTACAATCTTCATGCTTGTGTCAGCCACTAGCATATCATCCACATAAAGAAGAAGTATGAAAAATTCACCATTGGAAAGCTTTTTAAAATAAATACAAGGATCAAACTCACAGCGAGTAAACTTGTGATCAATCATAAATTTGTCAAATTTAAGATACCATTGGTGGGGGGCTTGCTTAAGCCCATACAAACTCCGTTTCAATCTGCAATAGAGATGTTCCTGACCCTTTTTAATAAATCCTTTAGGCTGATGCATAAACAATTCCTCATCAAGGTCACCATGGAGAAATGGTGTCTTCACATCCAGCTGTTCAAGCTCAAGATCCCACACTGCAACTAATCCCAATACTACTCGGATGGTAGTCATTTTGACTACTGGCAAAAAATTTCTTTAAAATCAAGGTCTTGTTGCTGAGCATGTCCGTTGACAACTAGTCATGCTCGAAATATTTTCCAACCACCAGCTTCATCTTTCAATTTATACACCCACTTATTTCGTAATGCCTTTCTATCAGGCAGAAGTGGCACCAAATCACATGTCTGATTTTGCAATAGTGTGTCCATTTCTTCGCACATTGCAGTGTGCCAATTATCACAATCTGCAATTTTACAAGCTTCTTTATATGTTGCAGACTCTGTTTGATCAAAGATTAACAAAGTAGGCTCAGCCTCTTCACAAAATAATAGGTCATAGTTAGAGAACTTTACAGGAGGTCGCCTCTGTCTGGTAGACTTTCACAATTGACTCTCTGTTGGAGTAGTGGAATCATTCACTTCATTTGTGCTTTGTTTATGCAAATAAGTGTTGTTTACATTTAATGTTTGATGCCCATAGTGATTTTTACCTTCTGCAAAGCAATCTACCTTAGTATTTTTTAGAAGAAAAGGTGAATGAGGTCCACTCATGCCATGTGGATTCTTGTCCATTCTATGTGAAGGTAGGTCGCGAGAGTGGGGATCTGTGGAAGCATCCTCCATGGTTTGCACGGGAGGATGATGCCTCTGTTTTTTGCCCGCGGAGGAGGACCCTCCTGCAGTGAGCCCGCAGAGGACATTGTGGCGTGAAGGCTACAATGTTGGCAGTGGTGAGTGCCCACCGAGCAGTGGGGTGTGTGGTGTGTGGCATGTAGTATTATGTGGTGATGGTGATGCATGCCACCGTGAGGATTGCCACCCACTGTGTTTTAGTCCAAGAAGTGTTGACTGAGATGCAAACCACTGTGAAAATTTCCCATCATGTCGGTGACTATGTGAGCCAATGTGCTCAGCATGTGGATGTTCCTCCACCAGTGGTGATTCTGAGGGAAGACGTGCTCTGTTATGTAGACCCCTAGGTTCACATTGCATAATTTCATTTCGATCACAGTGTGTTGTTGCAAAATTAAATGAAGAGAAGCCATTATAATCACTCTCTTCATCATTCTCAGTCTAAGAATTGTATTCAACCACGGTAGATAACATAGGGGCTCCCACTTGATGAGAGATATGAGGCAGAGCACCTATAGAGTAATCTTGAAACAATGACAGAGGAACATACTCTTTATCTGGTTTATTTGAACATTGCAACGCAAGGAAGGAAGTCTCATGAAAAATTACATCCCTACTACAAACAATTTTTCTATGAACCGGATCCCACAACCTGAAACCAAATTGCTCTTCACCGTACCTAACGAAAATACACTTTTGCGACTTAGGATCCAATTTGGTTCGTTTCTCCTTAGGTATATGCGAGAAGGCTTCACATCCAAACACGTGAAGATGCTAGTATAAAATCCTCTTCCCTTGCCATTCCTCTTCCGGAATACCAAAGTCTAATTTAGATGAGGGACTTTGGTTGATCAGGTATACTGCTATGTTGCAAGCTTCTACCCAAAATTCCTTGCTTAAACCTACATTTGATAACATACATCATGCCTTTTCAATGATTGTCCTATTCATCCTCTCAGCTGCACCATTTTCTTGAGGAGTGAAAGGAACAACCTTAATTATTCTAATCCCATTATCAGTACAAAAATTATCAAATTCATGTGAACAAAATTCTCTACCATTATCTGTTTGTAGACACTTAATCTTATGCCCAATCTTATTTTCAACTAAAGCTTTGAAAATTTTAAATTTTGAAAAAACTTCAGATTTCTTAGAGAGCATATAAATACATACTTTTCTTGTACAATCAACAAGAAAGGTGACAAAATAGTTAGCTCCTCCAATGGAGGTTACCTCGATAGACCCAAAAACATCCGAGTATACAAGCTCTAGTGGTGTTGTCTTTGTGTCACGCCCACCTTTAAAAAAACTGACTCGCTTTTGTTTGCCATAAAGACAATGTTCACAAAAGGCTAAGTTGACAAGTTTGAGGCCTGGAAGTTAATTTCTTGTGTGCATAACATGGAGCCCTTTCTTGCTAATATACCCAAGTCTTTGATGCCAAAGATCCACTTTGCTATCCTCAATAACCATTGCAGCTCCCACTTCACCATGAGTCTTAAATATATATAGACTACCCAATTTATTGTCATTTGCAATCAGCATGGTACCATGAGTTATCTTCCAAGTATCCAGAAGAAAATTTACATTAAGACCATGATCAAAGAGATGTCCAACGGATATCAAATTCCCCTTCAATTGTGGGACATGCCGAACATCTTTGAGTAGCCATGTTTTACCACCTTCTAATGGCAGCAACACATCACCCTTGCCTATAATTTCACAAGCTTTGTTATCTCCTAAGAAAACATTTCTAAAATGACCTTCATTGTAGTTAATGAACACTTCAAGACATGGGGTAGCATGATGGGAGGCACCAGAATCAAGTACCCATGAATCTGAGGTAGTGTCAGTTGTTGAAAGGATTAGTACACTATCATCTTTGTCGTAGAATGTATTTGCTTCATTGTCCCGCACCTTCTCTTGTGCCCTTTTGTAGTTTCTACAATCCTTCTTTACATGACCAAATTTGCCACAAAACCAACAATCACCATTTCTGTTTCTAGACTTTGATCTCCTTTCTGATTTCGAACGTCTATGTTAATTATTTTTGCCTCTATTATGACTTCTACCTATATTTTTGGTGCTTACCACCATTAAGGCTTCACTAGATGAAGGTTCTTCATTGTTTCTTCTCAAATCCTCGCTAAGAAGAGTAGCTGCTACATCATTAAAAACTAACTTATTTTTACTAGATATTGATGTGCTAACTACTATTACAACGCCATCCCAGCTGCTTGAAAAAGAGCATCATAAAAGAACAGCCTTGCTCTCATCATCTTGTGTCATCCCCACCAAAGTTGCTTGACTAATCAATGTATTAAATTCATTGATGTGATTTGCCATAGCGCAACCTTCCTTCATCTTAAGCTTGTACAACCGCTTCATGATAAACACTTTATTAGTAGCTGACGCCATTTCATACATGGCTGTGAGTTTATCCCATACATCTTTTGTTGTTGCTTCACCCATGACATTGAAGAGAACATTGTTGGACAGTGAGATAAAAATTGCTGCTCTTGCCTTCTTATCTAATTTGTCCTATTCTTCACCAGCCATCATAGTTGGCTTCTTTGCTTTCCCTTCAAGTGCAAGTGAAAGGTCTTTCTTTATTAGCAGAGACTCCATCTGCACCTTCCATAACCCGAAGTTCTGACCGGAGAACTTCTCTATCTTTGCTTCTTCCACGATTTAGAAATTTCAACCACCGAAATCTTAATATTGATCTAACCTCACTTTGATACCAATTGTTAGGATTTAGAAATGAATTAGAAGAGCAAGAAAAACAGAATAATGAATTCACAACAAAGACAAATGAGACACACAAATTTATCGTGGTTTGGCAAATTGCCTATGTCTACACTTAAAGTAGGGGAATCAATTATATTGATGACCAATTCGATTTGTTCATACACAGATGCAAGCGGCTTCAGAATACACATCACAAAATGATATTTAACCAGCTCTTAAAGAGCTTTACAAACTAAAGATGAAGAGCCAAGAGTTTTGGCGGCAAAATGGAAGGAATCCGTTGGAATTCACTTCCAACATATACCATGCTATCTTGTGGTGGAAATAAAATGATAGAAGTAAAAGAATATTTTAATTTAAAAATTTATTTGATTTTTAAGAGTTAGTTTTGAGTGTTGTGAGATTGATTCCACACATCATGAGATTGACCTATCACAACTAAGTGCTAAAATTCAGTCAAGAAAATAATATAAAAGGATGAATGTAAGAATGGGTATAATAAATAACTAAAAGATGAAAATATGAATAAAACCAAATTCATGAAAGTAATTGTAAGTCGTGAAGATTAATCAATATAAAATAAATAACTTTCCATAAATAAACAGCACGTATCAATACCTAATTATATTAAGCCAGTACTTCAAAATAAATTCTTAACTACATAATAAATGGGCATCAAAAATTTTTATAACTACATAAGAAATGGCCATCAAATATATTAGAGTTGACTTTCTATAGAGTTGTCCAAATTTAAAAAGTGTTTTTGTTCCTTCCAACTTTGATAGACTAATAATAAAAACAATCACTCTCATGTGAAGTGAGTAATTGGACAAAAATTTGATCACACTTAAATGAATTGTACTATATGATGTCTCACTTATCTATATATAATTATATTTCGTACATTTCTTCAAATTGAACAAAAACTTATGTAAAAAATCAATATGGAATCTATTAGAATTAGTGTTGTAAAGAGCTGTCTAATTTTGGAATGTGTGCTTCACCTTCCAAATTTTGTAGATTAATTAAAGATAGCAGAACAGTTTCCCGCATGTGAAGTGAGTACATTGAAGATAAATGGATGGACAATGAATTATAGTATATGGTGTCTCATCTTCTAAACTGGCCCACTCATACATAAATATTGAAATGATCCAAAAACTAGCTCTCTAATTTTAAAATCTCCATTTGTACCGTCCAAATCTTATAGATTGATTGACGATAACATTATATTGCTCCCATGTAAAATAAGCATATCAAAAGTCACAATAAATAGTAGTATATAATGTCTCATCTCTTAAATAATTCACTAATAATTAAATATCAAAATGGTCCAAAAACTAGCTGTTTTGTACCTTCCAAGTTGTATAAATTAATTGAAAGTAACATTACGTTGCTTCCATATAGAATGACTCATTGAAAGTAAATAACAGGACAATGAGTTGTGTTATATGATCACCTTTATTATCTGTTCTCTGAAGTCGACTTGTTTTTTCTGCAAGAATGGTGGATAATAAACGTTTGAATGGAAACATTTTCAGCAGGCTTTATAAACGTTTGAATGGAAACATTTTCAGCAGGCTTTCATTACAGAAAAGGTACAGTGGGATACTTTTCTTTTAAGTTTTCTATTGCATGGCAACGGAGAGATATTAGGGTTATGTTCTTCTTTTATTGTGCTATTATCGTTTTCAATTTTTTTTTATACTTCTCATGATGGGTTTTTTTCTAACGTATCTTATATTCTTAAATTCTTTTTATATTCCTGAGTTGTGATCAAATCCTTAGCTGATCTCTTCCTTTCTACAACCATAGTCTAATATTACACTCTTGTTTGATAATTGAACTACTTTGATATAAGCTACTATAGCTCTTTCTGTTCAATATATGATTAATTTAATAGTAAGAGAATTTCATCTATTATATAGTTCATATGTGATTACTGAGAAGATTTGAGATGATTTCATTAGATATTTTAGATTTTTTATAGTTAGATCTATGATTTTGTACTATGTAGTTTAAAGATTTATGATAATATTATATAGTTCATTTGGATTACGAATTTCATTGTCATCGTAGAGAAATTGCACTACATTATTGTCACAGAATTTTCCCAAAAATTTATTATCTATTGTTTATGTAGGATTTGAACCTATTTGTAAATCCTAACTAAGATCCAACCACTAACCCTAGATGTACAAACTAATTCAGCCAAACTCGATAGAGAGATCTACCATTCAATGTAAATAAAACACAAAAAAAATTCAGATTGTACTTTTACATTCACGATAGGCTTGTTTCGATTGTTCTCCTATCCTCCATGATCTTGCATTTGATTGTGTTGCTCTCAAATTTGTATGCATTTGCACAAGATCTCAAGGAAGAACAGATGTTGTTGTAATAATGTATGGCTAAAAGTGTGATTTTATAATGTTGGAATGATTTTGGTAGAATGTAAATATGCTCAAGCTATGTGTTATACGAAATGAGGGAAGGAAGATTCTTTTATAAAAATTATCCTAAAAATGGAGGGTTTATATTAAGAGGTTAGAAATGAATGACCATGATCAAATTGATGAAAGAGAATCAATAAGATTTCAGGGTAGGTAAAGATGAAGGGAAAAGTTTAAAAGGTGGATTGACTTTGGAGAAAACACAAAGTCAATGAAGAAATGATTGGCACTTGTCACATGCCTATGAATTTCGATTATGATCCATGTGAACAAGTTGGAGGGTTAAGATTAAAAAGAAAACGATAAGTGAATTTATTAAATAAATAAAAATTATTTATTTAATTAATAGAGGACATTAGAATAAAATAATTAAATAAATAATAAATATTTATTTAATTAGGGAAGGTCAATTTTAGTGCCTACATCTACTATTCCAAAGACTTTTGTTTATTATGTTTCTGTTAATTGTATGGCTTGCCTAATTTTAGGGAAATGATGATCAAACAATTAAAGCTAGATTTGGATAAATTATGTGCAATGTCTCTATTCATCAAGTATTTATTTCACTATATCTATTATATACCTCACTTGTAAGTACTTATTTCAATATATCTATTATACATCTTTGTATTAGTTCCAATATTATCTCTATTAATCATGATTTGTCATGTCTATCTAATTCCAAGTCAAGTTTATGATTGCAAGGTTGCTGGTGCAGGGCACCTAACACTCCAAGCATGCAATTTTGTTTTCTTCTAAGTTTTGTGTGTTGTCTTTTATGATGTAATAATGGACCAGACATTTGGGACTCAGTAGATCCATGGTTGAGTTGTCCAAGTTTTTGATTGTGTCATTTGTGTTCAGGATGCTATCAACCTAGGAAGTTGTAATGCTAAGGTTGATCACATGAGTGGTACTCTAGATCATTATTAGCATGTAATAGGGGTCTATTGTTTTTTGTTTAAGACTTCTAGGATGCTTGAGGGCCTTCAAGATCCTTTAAATGCACTTGAATGCAAATTTGCATCTTAGGTGTCAAAAAGATGTAAAAGTTGCTAGCAACATTATGCAACTTTTTGCAAAAGTTGCATTTTTTATGATTGGCGTTGCAAATTTGATTGAACCAACTAAACCATCATCATATAAGCCAAAATATACTTCATTGTATGGGTTGGAGAATCTGGAATGCAAGAAAAAGTTTTGTGTTTTCAAGAAATCTTGGTTTTTCACTGTTTTTGACAATTTTTCCTTATTTTCATTGCATTGTATGGTCCAGTACGGACGTGTCAGATAAATCTCATTGCAGGGCATGAGTGATTGTTGAATTTACTTTCCAACAAGGTAGTTTAGTAAGTTTGTTTGTGTTTGGTTGCAAAGATTTCATTCATTCTTTGTAACTAGGTGTAAAACCCTTGCAAAGTAGGGTTTAAGAGAAAAATGGCTCTAACCTGAGCATCCATTGATGACACCTATTGAAATCAAGTAGAATGATAGGTTAGGGTCTGAACATATTATTAAATTAGGTTTTTTTTGTCTTGCAGGCCTTTGTGGAGGAGCTACAATGAAGCCCTAGGCTTACCGCTAGGAGTTGGTGAGTTCGTGTGTGTGTGTGTGTGTGTGTGTGTGTGAAAAGTGGACCTGTATCTGTATCTGAATACACAAAACTTCAATTAAGTCATTAGATGCATGGTTATTAAATCAATAATCAATGAATAATAAACCATTACAAAGCAACCCATTGCCTTCTAGTAGATGTGAGTTTAGATTGCTCTCAGATTTTTAAGCTATCCAGTGACTAGACAACACCTAAACGAAAGATTTTTAAATCTATATGAGCATGAATTCAAGCTAGATGGATGCAAGATTTAAGCTAGATGAATAAAAGATATGCAAGATTAATCTATCATGATATAAGCAATATTAAGCTAAATGATTTAAGCAATATGAAATAATTAATATGCAATATCTCAATGCAAATTCTCAATGAACCTAGAGCAAAAAAATAATAATAACAATACATTCTCCAGGATCTTTTTTGAATGAGAGATGAGAGCCTGAATTTATAGAAAATTCAAAAAGAAACCAAAGGTTGAGATCAAATGATGATGAGCGGTCAAGATTTTCCAAGAGGAAGCACAATCCAGGTGAATTGATGTGATTGGATGCTTTACTCAATCTTAAAGGAAATTGAACGAAAATTAAGATAAAATCAAGAAAAAAACTGATTTATTCTCTATTTCATTCAATTTTAATATTTAGTTGTTTTAATTGCTTTCTTTGAGATTATTTATCAATTTTTTAATTTGTTTTTTTCAAGATTATCTCCAATTGATTTCTTTTCTCAATTTTTAATTATTTTTTGTCAATTAATTCCTTTTTTGATTTATTTCCTTTTTTGAAGATTTGTGCTCATAATTTCCAATTCCTCTTTCTTGATTTGTTTCCTTTTTTGAAGATTTGTGGTAAATTGATTTATTTAATTAAATATGCTAGGATATTTAATTAAAATAAATAAGATAATTGTTTAAAATGATTTACTTGGAATGATCAATTAGATAAATAAATATTTAATTAATATTGGGTGATTAATTTTGCCATGTGACATTTGATGATTAAAGAATTAATTGTGTGCTCAGGATTAATTTAATTGCCTTTGGTTAGGACCTTGGTCACATTGTCAAGATTAGGGGCCCATGGTTTAGATGACCATTTTTAGGGTATTACAGTTAGGACATCAAAAGTTGTGCAAATTCTGAGCACATGTGGATTGGTGGAAGAGAAATGGACCCATGGTTGGAAAGCCCTCTGAGTATCCATAAATAATCCTCAATTTATTTGAGCAGATGTTTTGACTGGTGAAGGGTTTTAAAACCATCTTTCCAAGTCACCCGGGGAGGCTTAAACCCTTGAAATTAGTGTAGTATTGGAAAGCCCATGTGTACGAATAACCCAGATGCAATTTTCCAATATTATTTGTAACTATGAAAAGGGCACTCGAATCTATAATTTGTTTGTGGCCTTGTGTGGAAATGTTTTAAACCAAGTCCTAAAAACTGCCAAGGGAGGGCTAATTGAATTAGGCCTATTTGAGCCCGGTGGAGACAAAGAGAGGTTAGAAAACCTTAGTGATGGGTTTTAAGATGCCCAAACCCCTCAAAGACATCAAAGACATAATATAAATGCATTTTAACACCAAGAACCAATTAGTGTATTGTGATCCTTTGTAGAGGTACTTGGAGCCTTAGGAGTGGAGTTGGAGATTGAGGTGGAACCCTCAATAGGCAGTTAGTGGTCAAAGCTCAAGTGGCTATACCTTGGAGGCAAGCCAAAATGGATCAGACCTTGGAGGTCTAGATAGAAAAACCCATACCAAGTGCCATTGGATGGGATTGAGGAATTAGAGGGTTGAGTAGACAAGTAAACCAAGAAGGTGATTGGAACAAGCTCCAAGACTCTGCATCAGAGTGTTATCAGAGCCAACCTTTGAAACATTGGTGTATGTTAGACTGTGAAGAATTAGAAGCAAGTTCAATGCCTCCAAAGGCTATGACTCCAGAAGTTATCCGACAGATGGTGGCAGAGATGATAGAAGGCTTGAAGGATGTGGAAGGAAGTAAAGGAACCAGAGATGTTAAGAAGGAGAAGGGGGAGGTTAAGACAAAATGGGGAGATGAGACAGATGAAGAAGTAGAAGATGTAGGGGAATAAGCAATAGTAGAAATGCTTGAAGACCAAAAGCTATTTTTAGATGCAATCAAATCCATCTCCAAGGATAATTTGAATGGATTACCCACCTATGGAGGAAATATCAATGGAGAAGAGTTGCTAGATTGGATAGAAGCATTAAATAATCATTTTCACTATAAGGAGGTAGCAGAGGAGAAAAGAGTCAATGTGGCCAAGTCAAGATTGAGAGGATTAGCATTAGTTTGGTGGAATATGATGCAAGAAGAAAGGATACAAGAAGGTAAGAAGAAGATAACTTCATGGGAGCGTATGAAGATAAGGCTTAAGGCTCAATTCCTACCTGGGGATTATGAAGTTCAAATCCACAAGTGACTGCAAAATTTGAAACAAAGGGAGCTAGATGTCAATGCATACACTAAAAAAAATCTAAGAGTTCTTGCACTTGTATGCATTAACAAGGGGTTCATAAAAAAGAGTTTGAGTCCATGTGTTGTACCGACTATGCTAGTGCCTAAAAAAGGAGGACAATGGAGAATATGCACTGACTCAAGAGCAATCAATAAGATCACTATAAGGTGTCAGTTTCCCATGCCAAGGATTGAGGACCTATTGGAAAATTTAGGTGGAGCAAGATACTTCACAAAGGTGGACTTGAAGTCTAGTTATCATGAGATAAGAATTAGACCCGGGGATGAATGGAAGACAACCTTTAGAATCAATGCATGCCTATATGAGTGGTTGGTGGTGCCATTTGGTCTCGCCAATGCACCTAGTACATTCCAAAGGCTCATGAATGAAGTATTAGTTGAGTTTATTGGTAGATTTGTTATTTTGTATCTTGATGACACTTTGATCTTCAGCAGGTCCAAGGAGGAACATCTTAAGTATGTGGAGATGGTCTTGAAGAAGTTGAAGGAGGCTCAACTCAAATCAACCTTGAAAAAAGTGAGTTCTTGAAAACAGAGCTAGTTTACCTTGGTTTTGTTATTTCTCAAGGATGTTTAAAGATGGATCCAAGTAAGGTAGAAGCAATACTTAATTGGCCTATACCTAGGGGCATAAGTGATGTTAGGATTTTTCATGGAATGGCATCTTTTTATAGGAAGATTGTGAGAAACTTTAGCCATGTTTGTGCTCCTATACTCAACACCATCAAAGGAGGGATTAAATGCCATTTTAAGTGGATAGAGGAAGCCAATAAGGGATTTGAATTGTTGAAAGCTAAGATAGAAGAGTTTCCAACCCTTAGATTTCCTTATTTTAATCAGTGGTATACAATAGAATGTGATGCTAGCCAAAGGACAATAAGGGCAGTTTTAAGCCAAGAGGGTCATCCTATAGCCTTCTTCTTAGAGAAGTTAAATGAAGCTAAACAAAGATACTCCACATATGACTTGGAGTTGTATGCAATGGTACAAGCATTGAAGAAGTTGTGTCATTACTTGCTGCCCAAAGAGTTTGTAGTTTTCACTGACAACCATGCCCTTAGTTTCCTCAATGGGCAAGAGAAGTTGAACCAGAGACACCTAAAGTGGGTTGAATACCTACAATCCTACACCTTCACTATCAAACACAAGCAGGGCATTGCAAACAAGGTAGTTGATACATTAAGTAGGAGAGTCATGACTATGCAGGAGATACAATTGCAAAGTGTGGGTTTGAGTGAGTTAAAAGACCTCTACAAGGATGATAAGGATTTTGCAGAGATATATAGTGTTTGTTCTAATTTCTCTAACACCTCTCATGTCTCTTATTCATAATATATGATACAAGAGGGTTTGTTGTTCAAAGGACATCTTCTTTGCATACCCCAATGTTCTATGAGATAAAAACTTATCCAAGAAAAGAATCAAGGAGGTATAGGAGGTCATTTTGGCATAGATAAGACTTTGGAGCAGGTTGGTAGGTTTTACTATTGGCCCAAGTTGCAATCAGAAGTGAGAAGGGTTGTAGAGAAATGTACAATCTACCAAAGAGCAAAAGCATCATCAAGTAATGCAGGTCTATATCAACCCTTGGTCATACCTCAGAGGCCTTGGAAATGTTTGAGCATGGATTTTGTGTTAGGTTTGCCAAGAACTCTAAGGGGATTTGATAGTGTGCATGTGGTGGTAGATAGGTTCAGCAAAATGGAAAATTTTATACCTTGCAAGAGCACCAATGATGCCACCTATATTGCAAGCCTCTTCTTCAAGGAGATAGTCATAATTCATGGTCTTCCAATCAACATAGTTAGTGATAGAGATGTGAAGTTTTTAAGCCACTTTTGGAGGACACTTTGAAGAAAGTTGGGCACCAAGTTATCCTTTTCATCTGCCTATCATCCTCAATCAGATGGCTAGATAGAGGTAGTCAACAGATCATTAGGTAACTTGCTAAGATGTCTTACAAAACAACATGGGAAGACTTGGGACTTAGTACTTGGTCAGACAGAATATGCATATAATGACTCATTGAACCGAAGCATAGGTAAAAGTTCCTTTGAGATAGTGTATGGATTTCATCCTAGGGGCATATTAGAGCTCAGAGATCTCAGTTCTATGGCACCTAAGAGTGCATAAGGTGAGAAATTTGCAGAAGGTATTAAAGAAGTGCATGATAAGGTAAGGCAGTCTTTACAACAAAAATCCAAGCAGTATAAGGTGCATACTGATAAAACAAGAAGGAATGTACAATTTAAATTTGGAGACTTATGCTTAATGTGCAATTTAAAGTTGGAGACTTAGTGTTAGCATACCTAAGAAAGGAGAGACTTCTAAAAGGGCAGCCTACCAAGCTAATGATGAAGAAGATTGGACCTCTCAAGGTGGTGCACAAATATGGACATAATGCATATGAAGTTGAACTCCCTTCCATCTTGGGTATTTCTCCTATCTTTAATGTGTATGATCTCTATCCATACAAGGGAGAGTCACCAACAAATCAGTTGGACATATCATCACAGGTTAATGAATATTGGGTGAGGGATTTGCCACATAGCCAACCAGTCAAGCTAGAAAGTATCTTGGACACCAAGGTAGTAAAGAAGACAAGGAAAGGAGTCTACAAGCATTATCTTGTCAAGTGGGAAGGGTTACCTGATTTAGATGCTATGTGGATGGCAGGATCATATATACATCAACATGGAGTGGAGATTGTAGACCTCTTAATTTAAGGGACTTGAGTTCTTTGTCCCTGGGGAATATGGTGCAGTGCACCTAACACTCCAATCATGCAATTTTGTTTTCTTCAAAGTTTTGTGTGTTGTCTTTTATGATGCAATAATGGACAAACCATTTGGGACTCAGTAGAGCCATGGTTGAGTTTTCCAAGTTTTTGATTGTGTCATTTGTGTTCAAGATGCTATCAACCTAGGAAGTTGTAATGCTAAGGTTGATCACAAGAGTGGTACTCTAGATCATTGTCAGCATGTAATAAGGGTATATTGTTTTTTTAGGACTTCTAGGATGCTTGAGGGCCTTCAAGAGCCTTGAAATGCACTTGAATGCAAAGTTGCATCTCAGGTGTCAAAAAGATGTAAAAGTTGTTGAGCAACATTTTGCAACTTTTTGCAAAAGTTGCATTTTTTATGATTGGCATTGCAAAGCTGGTTGAACCAACTAAACCATAAGAATATAATCCAAAATATAATTCATTGTATCGGTTGGAGAATCTAGAATGCAAGAACAAGTTTTGTGTTTTCAAGAAATCTTGCCTTTTCACCGTTTTTGACAGTTTTTCCTTATTTTCATTGCATTGTACGGTCCAGTACGGACTTGTCAGATAAATATAATTGCAAGGCATGAGTGATTGTTGAGTATACTTTCCAGCAAGTCATTTTAGTAATTTTTTTTTTGTTTTGTTGCAAAGATTTCATTCATTCTCTATAACTAGGTGTAAAACCCTTGCAAAGTAGGGTTTAAGAGGAAAATGGCTCTAACTTGATCATCCATTGATGGAACCTATTGAAATCAAGTGGAATGATAGGTTAGGTTCTATACATATGATTAGAGTAGGTTTTTTTTTTCTTGCAGGCCTTTTGTGGAGGAGCTACAATGAAGCCCTAGGCTCACCGCTAGGAGTTGGTGAGTTAGGACAGTAGAAGATGTGCAAATTCTGAGCACGTGTGGATTGGTGGAAGAGAAATGGACCCATGGTTGGAAATCTCTTTGAACTCCCTTAACTAATCCTCAATTTATTTGAGCAGATGTTTTGACCGGTGAAGGGTTTTAAAACCATCTTTTCAAGACACCCGAGAAGGCTTAAACCCTTGAAATTAGTGCAGTATTGGAAAGCCCATGTGTACAGATAACCCAGATACAATTTTCTAATATTGTTTGTAACTCTAAAAAGGGTACTCGAATCTACAATTTTTTTGTGGAAAGTTTTAAAACCAGGTCCTAAAAACCGCCAAGGGAGGGCTAATTGAATTAGGCCTATTTGAGCCCGGTGGAGACAAAAGGAGGTTAGGAAACCTTATTGATTGGTTTGAAGATTCCCAAACCCCTCAAATACATCAAAGACATAATGTAAATGCATTTTAACACTGAGAACCAATTAGTGTATTGTGATCCTTTGCAGAGGTGCTTGGATCCTTAGGAGTGGAGTTGGAGATTGAGGTGGAACCCTCAATAGGCAGTTAGTGGTCAAATATCAAGTGGCTATTCCTTGGAGGCAAGACAAAATGGATCAGACCTTGGAGGTATAGATAGAAAAACCCCTACCAAGTTTCATTGGATGGGCTTGAGGAGTTAGATGGTTGAGTAGACAAGTAAACTAGGAAGGTGATTGGAACAAGCTCCAAGACTCTCTGCATCAGTTGCCCTCATGAGTGTAAATTAAAGCTACCTAAATTTAAATTTAAAATTTAAGATTTGATCATCTCACCCTTTTTTTCTTTCCCACCTAAAGTTTCATATGTGCATGTTTGTGTATTTTATTACCACATTCTAGTGTACAAAGATATTCATTTTTTATTTAAAAAACACACACATTCAAATGTTAGTCATTGTAAAACTATTTAGAAGGCCAATCAATTAAAAAAAATTAGATTTGGTTTATAAATTGAGTTACAAATCTATTTTTTAGAAAATTGTTTATTGTCTTTGATCATTGTTAGCGAGAAAAGTGGAGAATCACATATCGAAGTTATATACCACAAGTTTTCTCTTGATGTTGTTTTTATATCACAAACTCAATACTAGGAGAGGAATCAGAGGTTATGTCAAATAATGTAGAATTAGATAAGATATCAGGTGTAATCATAAACAAAATGTAACATCATAAATTGTACCCCATACAATTAACGAGGCTTCACTTAGTGAACCTGGGTTATATCACCTGCGTTCATGGCATACTAAAGAATTCCCCTATTTTCAAAAGTATTGCCCTAAAATCCTTTTTTCCACCCCCTCCCAATACACAACATGAATTTTAAGCCCCCCTATTTTCACTGATGGGCAATATATTGCACCCTCATTTTTCGGATATTAAACCCCCCAATATGAACACACGTGATATGATATTGCCTATTTAGTGAAGTCCCCATGCTACAATTCCACACCACATACACATCTTCACTATAAGCTGATTGGGAACATTCATCACTTGTTTGTCCTTTTGTCCACATTGATCACCCTATAAGATTGGAACTTGTATTTTATATAGCATATTGACCAGTTGACCTATGGACTCTAGCACGTTGTGGAGATGTTTGCATGTTGCGCCAACGTCCTACAAATCTGTCAGTCTGCAAGTGGTTGTTTGAGCATTATGCCTATGCTTGGAAGAGTTTGTAACGCCTCTGTCCATGGCCACCAACATCGATGTTCTCTTTGGAGGCTATATCTCATGCATTTTTATAATTGGAAAGGGTTCTAGATCATTTTGGGAAGTAGTTCTTGAGCTCTTGGCATTCATTATCCTTATCATACAAAGGTTTTTCTAGCATTTAAAGACCACCATTATTGCAGTCTCTTGAAGATCCCATGGTGTTGTCTTCATAAGTGTTGGAGGGGAGTTTACTACCTTTCTTAATTTGTTTACATATCAATAATCTCTCATTTCAATTTATCTAATGTATTAATCGCTCATTTTTCTATCTCTATCATGTTATTTCCTATCGTTGCTATCATTTGGGTTGTCTGTGGAGGAGAAAACATCGAAATAAGGGTCTGACTGAGGCAAGCCTCTAAACACAACCCCTAATATTTTCTCTCTTTTCTTGTGTGCAGGTTTGTGATCAAAGGAGAGAACTTATCTTGTTAGAGGCTTCAATCGTGGATCGATTGTAAGCATTCACTATCCTCCTGTAACTATATTTTAGTGTCGTGCATTTCATATCATTTAGCTTAGTTTATCATTTACTTAATAGTGTAGTCACAACTATCATTTTTGTACAGTCTTTGTACTCTGTCTATACAAGATGACAATGCGCCGCATTGGTGTCCCAATTCCATATGCTCGTCCTCAAGATAAAGACTTAGTAGGGTCATCAGGGAACTTTGTTTGTTGGTCATTTATCTCATTCTCTACTTACCATCCCCTAGCTCACCTTTAGGTCCAATTCAAGTGAGGTAGAGAGAAGGTAGGTTTGTACCTTGAGGTTCATCACCTTGACGGTGATAAATCTTGTCCTCTACATTTCGATAAACCTAGCATGAACCAATTGCATTATCTTTTTGTTTTTAGTCTTTATTTCATAGTTTCATTTAAAAATTAAAGCAATACAAAAAAAACAATAAAAAAGGACAACCACATATCCATTTTTACCTTTAAACACAATTTAATTCAACCTTCTTCACCTTTGAGCATTGTAGATTTGTGACACCCTTGTAGTGTAGTTGAAGTGTTATGGAGCCTGTCCATGTGATTTATGACCTAGACTACCATGGGAGTTTTTATAAGAAGGACTACTAGGAGGGGTGTTCCTATGAATCGTTATAGTTGTCCTAAGCTAGGTCCGATGTTTAACAATCCACTTTTTGACCCTAATGATATAATTGCCTCTCACCCTATCAAAACCATTTTGATAGGGGGGCCTTCTCCACCTAATTCACAATTAAATTCTCAGAATAATACTTCAAGGAATTCTCCTTCATCCTCTTCTCCTAATGTTGAAAATGATTCTATTATCACCATTGATTTGAACATATTAACATATTAGAGAAAAATCTAAGAGACTTTGAGGGTTTCCTGAACCGAGAGATTGTCCTTCCCTAGGCTAAAAATGTTTTAAGCACTCTGATAGACATGTTGATCTTAGATAGAGGAGGCCTAGAGATGCTGAGGACATTATCTATGATTATCAAGAGTCACGTGCCTTTGGTTGGTACCTCTCCCTAGGATAGCCAGTTTGATACTTATGGTTCTCAGCTTGGTGTTGACATACCTATTTTGATGGTACACATGGTTGATCTGGGACTCACCATCCCTAGTATCAATACTTCTACTATTCCCCTATGCTATACCAGTATGGCTGGTAGTTCCACTACCAAATTCATTGCAACACACACCACTTATGCCAGTGTTGGTCCAGGTACTAGTGCTATCCCTAGTGGTAGTTTCATTCCTCATGTCAGTGTTGGTGGAGGTGGTGCCGTACATGGTGCTTTTCCTTCTCCTCTACCGCCTGCTAATCCTATCTTGAACACCATATTGTAGAACATGGGGTAGTTTCAATTGCAGCTCAAGAACCTTGCATCTACCTCTAGCCAGTCTTTGATGCCTGCCTATTATCATAATAGCCTGCTTGACATCACTGTCCTTAATATTATCCTTCCTTAGGGGGTTGAGTCACTAAAATTTGATCAGTTTAATGGTGATGAAGATCCCAATGCACATATCGATTCATTTATGACCATGTGTAGTGACTACCATAGTTTAGATTTTGTCTTTCTTAAACTATTCTCGCTCTCTCTTAAGGCGATTGTGTTAGAATGGTATAGTTTGTTACCTGATCACTCTAGATCTAGACATTTGATCAATTTATCGATCTTTTCCTTGGATGGTTCCAAGATAACATGGGCAGTAGGGTCACCATCACTAGCCTTGTTCATTGTAAGCAACAACCAAATGAGAAGGTTACAAACTTTATCTTATGATACTAATCTATCTCTACCAAGATCCCCTTTTCCCTACCAAATAGTAATTTGCAAAGGATGTTCATCAAAAATCTGCAATTGGCATTGAGGGAGAAGTTATCTCTCAATCTATTTCAAATATTTCTCAATTTTTGTTTTGTGCTCATTAACTACCAGTGTATGTTGAATTAGTTGGGAGAGTCTTCTTCGAACCCTCGTAGTAGTGCTTATAGAGGAATGTCCTCGAAAAGGGTCTTGAAAGAAAAAATTTATGGCTAATGTCGTAGCTACTCCTGTGATAGATGCTACACAGGAACCATAGTGCAATAGGGTCTTCACCAAATTGAATGACTTCTATTTGAGCATAATGCAAAGGTTATTGAAAGATAGTCTCATAACCCTTCCAAAGATCAAATCTCTACCTAATAACAAACCATACCCTCATTGGTATGATGGTTTAAAATTTTGCCAATATCACCATGTGCCTGGTCATGACACTGAGAGATGTTATCATCTTAAACATATTATCCAAGACCACATCAACAATGGAGCTATAAAGTTTGGTGATTAAAATCATAAGATTAACAAGTTCGTTGATAAAATAAATAGTGAGTTGTAGATCTAGATAGATCCATTCCCTTCGCATTCATCCAATTTTATCTCTACATTGGATTCAGTACCAGATAATGGCCCTTATATTAATATGGTTACTATCACTTTGATCTCACTCCTAGCCAGAAGGTGCAAATATCTGATGCATCATTCACCCTTATGGATTCCCCATATTGTGGAGAGCCTTCTCCTTTGTACATAATTGCGAAGCTCAATGATCAAACTGTTACAGGTGTCATTGTTGACCCTTCGTTCAAAGTCAATGTCATCATAGAGGAAACCTTGTACGTTTGTGATAATTTTTTAATCATACCTTTTTCAAGTTAAACTAGGTATTCCCTAGTTGATTGCTATGGATGCGGTCCCTTCAGTGATTAATAAGTGCCTGAAGCTTCCACATGAGGGTTTGGTGCATGTCATCTAGGATATTGGATATCGACCTCTAGTAGCCCGTGGGGATTTTTCAATGGATCAGTTTTGGCCTACTCTGATGGGACCCATGCTTCTCCATGGTGACTTGATTTACTAAGAATATTATTAGTACAAGAAGGGGGAGTCGCCCCCTAAGTCGTTTCAGCCCAGTTATTCGTTGCTTCTTCCTGCATCGATCTCTTCTCCGTCTATTCCTATGTTGGAGCGGGTAGTGCCTTATGTCCCTTCATGGTTGGGAGTTGAGACTAAGTGTGTTCCTCCTAATAGACCTCCTCATCAACCCAAGACTATGCAACCTCTAGTGGTGTCTGCTATTCCTATGATTGCACCTAGTGTAGGCAAGGGAAAGCCACCTGCATTGTCAAAGTCTACGACATGCCCTCCTTTTGATCTCCTAATCATGGATGATGTCACTCGACCTTCTCAATATGAGAAGGGGAAGCATTTCCCTCATACTCATTCATCACCACTTTCTCTTTCTTCATAGCCCATGTTGGCTCCCTCTATATTCCTCCAACTGCTCCTTGAGCAAAGTAAGGTAGGGAACCTGTTTCTATGAATGTCATGCATATCTCGAATGTACCTCTTGTTTCACATGTTGGGCCTTCTCTTGTCCTCAACAAGGTTTCACAGGCCTCTTCTATGGAGCATGATGCTCCTAATTGTAAGGAAAGCAGTGCGTGGAAAACACTCTCCTAACGTCAATTGTAAGGGGATTTGCAAGCAAGGAAGTATTTTAATTCTTTTTGCAATACATTAAGATAAACACAGATAGAAGATTAGGATTAACCAAACATAATAACACCAGAGAAAGACATCAGATATACATGGGAAAACCCTTATGGGTAAAATGTTAGGGTTCCCATAGATACTGAGAGGGGGGGGTGAATCAGTATCTGACTGGTAATGAAATTTTCTTGAAACTGAATATGCAGAATATAAAGTAGTAGTATACCGGTATGCAAGAATTAATGCAAATAACAGAATCAAAAACATCCACATGGAAAGAACACCATAACACAAGATGTTTAACGAGGAAACCCAGTGTGGGAAAAACCTTGGTGGGATTTGTGACCCACAATATTCACTTACTGGCCAATAAGAGAATATTACTTACAATAGGGGCCTGCACATGCAGGAAGGCCAACTGCCTAGAGCTCACTGCTCAATAAGAAGTCACACTGACTTACAATGAGGATTATGCAAATCCAATAATTTGTACTGCTTTACAATAGCATCTTCAATGCCAGATTCAGTACCGGTTCTTGCTCTGTTCTTTACATATACCCTTGACCTACAATTCACACATTAGGTCTGCCTTATAATTTATTATACTTTCTAACCATATCCTACAAATGCCTACAATGATCTCTTTTATATACAAGAGTCATTTTACAATTTGCCAAGTTTGCTTACAATGATAAACAAAATATTACATATCAAAAATCCTATTGACCTCTATGTCGGTATACATATTTCCTTATGTGCCAGTGTACATCTTCTGTGCCAGTGCTGGTGTAGATTGATTTTGTTGATGCCGGTGCACTGTTTTGTTTGAGTAATGCTTTGCCGGTATAATGTCTTGCCGGTGCCATAGGATTGCAAGGTTGCCTGAGTAATGCTTTGCTGGTAACATAGGATTGCAAGGTTGCCTGAGTAATGCTTTGCCGATGCCATAGGATTGCAAGGTTGCCATCAATGACAAAACCTTCAATCACACACAATGTCTCATTGGAGTGTCCATATGCCAACATAAAAAACCCGCAAAAAAAAGGAGATCCCTTTATTTAGTAAACAACAAGGTTACAATAAAGTTAACAGATCTTCTTTTCTGGACTCTGTTCTCAGAACTCTGCTATCACATCATGCAAAACATACAAGACTACAGACATGCCAAAAACTACAACACATAGTCTTACTGCATCCCTTCGTAGTCACTTCATTCTGCCCTGATTAGCCACTGTTCAACCTCTCTTCGACTCAGCCTCTGCAACTTCCTCTCTGGCTACACACTCCTCACACATTGAGCAAGGCAAAACATCTCGGAGTTCTTATCATAATTCAATGACACTCCATTGCCTTCTGCTATGTGCCAGTCTAAGCTTTTCACTCATCCAACTATGCCATAGCTCATCACCCTTCTATGATATTTTTGGTTAGATTTCTGGCAACATATATCAGCCATCGAGCATAACCGTTCTAGAGTCCAACAGCCTAACCAACCACTCACCTACATTTTGGTTTCCACTGGCCACTCTGATTACATCTGTCAGATGTGTTTTAGACAACTGCTAGTCGCTCCAACCGTCAGAAAGTCTAACCATCTACATCGGTGTGCATTCACAACTTGTCCATTATCCCACATGCACCAAGAAGTTAGGTCAGTTCATATTCATATACACTGACAGTCTCACCCTTAGTGTCCAAGTATTCACCTTTTGGATCTCGGTTCGACCTTGCTCTTGCAGTCGATCTCCACTGCACCGATTATCAACACAACATTCAACCAGTAAAGCCGATGGCCTCATGGTCTCTCTTCCACCAATTATCAGCACAACACTCAACCAGTAAAGTCGATCCCCCTGATGATACCCGATCACCAAAGGCGATTCCATCGGGTCATCGGCACAACCTTCTTGCTGTCTCCCCAATCCTTGATCACTATGAGGATGCCAACACCAAACCATCGAGTCTTTGGCCAAACAGTGAACAAGTAATCCTGATCACCGAAAGCAACTCCATCAGGTCATCGGGATAACCTCCAATAGGTAGACCCAATCTCTCAATAACTAGAGCGGACTGCACACAAGTCACTCCATCGTCATATCACTCCATAGTTGCTCTGATCCTCAAACAAAACTAGAAGACTTCATCGGACTTCAGCATAGCATTCATCTTGTCAACCCGATAGCCGATGCTACCCGATCGCCGAAGGTAACTTCATTGGGTATTGGCACAGCTCAAACCAGAACCTCTGATATGTGAAGCATTCCAGCTAGAAGATAGCTAACTCATCGGGACATCGGTGTAACAAATAACAACCTCTCCTGATACCCGATACCGAATACAAGAAGGCAAGTTCATCGGTTGGGGTTGTCCCGATCGGCCTAAGTCACACCGATCAGAAAGTGTTCAACAACCAAGAAGGTAATGCTCTGCTGCTCCATCGGTGTAGGCCACTCCGATCAACCCGAACATGGTCAGGAGAATTCGAGGCACATTCCCAACACTAATTCTTCTCGAGCTTTTTCTCTTGGTCCTCATCTTTCATCACAATCAATGTGTGTGTGAGTGTAAGTTTTATTGATGGACCATGGCTCGAGAGAATGATGTTTCTTTGCAGTTTGGTGGTGCACCTGCAGAACTCATTCCTGTCACATTAGATCACGTATCTTTGGATGTTCCAACTTTCACATCATCTTTGATGTTTCTTCTAGGTGTTTTAGGGCCTATCAATGAACTGCCCCTAAATGGGTGCAAGTCTTCATTTATCCTTCCTTGGAGCCACCCCTAATCACCTTGTTGTCGGATGTCCCTCTATTGTCCTAGCCTTTGGATATGTTGCACATGTAGGTGGTGTATAGTGCAGCTTTTTCTAACCCCCCTATTTCATAGCTTCTTCTTTATCAGAGACTTTCTGATATCCTTCACTCTATTATAGTTGATAGGTGGTGTGTTCCTCCTACGCAACCTAAATGCAAGTTCAAGAAGGGCCCCGTTTTGGAGTTTCATCAGTAAAAATTGGCTCATGTATGCTTCTCTCCTATCTCTCTATCTACTTTACTACATGTTTGTGTGCATGTCATTGTTTGTGTTGTTGAAGAGGCCTTGCCTTCTCTTGAGTTTGTCGTTGTCCCTCTCATCGAGGCTAGCAGTCCATCTCTTATTTCATCTCCTCAGACTGAGTCACCTACTTCCTCTACCAAGGCATGATTTTTTGACTCTCTATAGGATATCCCAGTGCTATCTACATTCTTCACATGGTTGTTGACCCTTTCCTCTTCCTAGCTTGTGGATGTGGATGTTGTCGCACCCTCATCCCTTGCCCTCATTTCTGGTGAGGTACCTAATGATGCCCTTGCAATCATTTTGCTTTGGTCTCAGCCTCCTTCCTTGTATGATCAAGATTGGGAGGATGATTACTTGATCATTGACAGGTTGTAGGATAGTACCCTCTTTATCTTGTAGAATAACATATATGTATGATTGTGTTCCCCCGTGCTTTCTTTACATGTATGTTCCCTCCTAAAGAACCCAGGTCACTTTGTAGGTACTTGGAAACGGGAGGTTGATTGTCTTTATTTGTTGTGCTCTCCTAGGGAACCCAAGTTACTCTGTAGGTACTCGGATACAGGGGATTTTACATCATAACACTTCTTCTATCTATTATATACTTCTTCTATTTGTCATAACTTGTTTTTCAACATTCGGGGACTATGCAAATCATTGGGGCAATTTAGGACTTTTTTCATGTTGACCCAAATTTTTATTTTATCTTTGTCCTCATGTGCTCTTCTTTAGATCTGAGAACTTTGGCCTTATGATGTAGGAGCACCAGTTGGGCAGTTTTCAGTGGCATTGCTTGAGATTGTGGCATTTCTTCATGTGTGAGTGTTTAGCATTGTGGTTTTGGGTTTATCCCCTTGTGTTCATGGTCTTACCGTGTTCGAGTTTCATAGCATTTGGCTTTGTTTCCGGTGAGATGTGGATTCCGGTATTGGCCCGGTTGATATGTTCTTACTGGTTAGTCTTACAGTGTGTTGAGCAAATATGATTTCGGGTTGCGGTTGATTTTCGTGACTTGCAGATCATTGGAGATGTTGTTTTGGGCCTTGGCTGGTATTCCCAAAGGTCTATGCATCATTTTATGTTTTCATGTTTGTTCTTAGTGATTTGAGTCGACATGTTACCATTGCACGTTTCATGAACTGGTTGGTTTTTGGGCCGACTTGATTAAGTTGTAATTATTTGTGGGTGGTATATATATGGAGGTTTGTGAATCATTTGGATAGACAGAGGTGGGAAGATCGAAGATAGAGTTTAGAGATTGAGAGAAGATGTAGATCCAGCAAGATTCTGATCTGGTGGACTGAGGTCAGAAGGCTGAGGTTCAGATTAGGGTAGAACCGGTAGACTGTTTCTGGAGGCTGATCTGATATGTTGATGATCTACGGATATTGTAATTGTGTTGTAAGCATTATTTGTATCCTGGACTATGATCCACATGTGGCATGTCTAATTCTTTAGATTGTAATAAGATTATTTCATATTGTTTACTGGTTATGTGTTCTGTTATGTTACTAATTATTCTTTCTATTATTTTTGGTATCTTGTTACATGTTATCGGTATTTTTTGCATGGTTTATGTGTTAGGCTGCAAGGTTGGGGTGTCCTTCATTGGATCCCCCTGCCTTGACTGCATCACCTTATGATGAAACACCCATATGCAATTATATTACATATTTTATCTATCTGTTATGGGTTCAAATGCCAAATAATTGGATTCCCTTGTGCTCTTACATCTTTATCGATATTGTGGGTCTTATGTGTCATCTACCAAAGATGGCATTCCATGGAAATATCTTGCTATTTTGACATGCCACAATATTTCTTCTCCTTAGAATTACATGCCTTTCATGCATACCATTCTAAGGGGGGGCTATCATATCTACATAGTTGACATTTAGCTTTTGCATTTATTTAGCTTAGCATTATTGTTTGCCTTGTTGGGGGCCAAACAACTTGATCTATTTTCTCTATCTTGTCACTTTTTGTGGGGACCAATCCACTACTTATCAAATCAATCTATGACCGCCCAATCACATGACCATCTAGCATTTTTCTATTCATGTCGGTGAACTCTCACCCTATCATATGGCCATCTAGCATTAACAACTTGCTACACATATTGGAAAAATCTTGCAAATAATGGACCTATTGTATGGCTATCTAGCATAACACAACTTGCTACCCATATTGGCACTATCTCTTTTATCATGGCAGCAACTATTTCTTATCTTTTGTAATAGGGGTTTTCCTCCATTAAGATGGGTTTGTTTCTATTATGTTGTCTTATCCATTCAATATATGATCTCTTTTTTATCTAACATGTGGGACTACAGTCGATGTGTTTATCATAAAATAGCTTAGCAAAATGTAACTCTATCTCAAGTTTAGCTAGTTGGCAGAAACTTTGTCTAATCAATGAATATTGATTCCTTTTAACAAATCTCAATATCATCTCTCTAATTTAGCTTCACATTTCTCAATAAATATATGCTAGCTAATGTGGGGGAAAAATGTAACATCATAAATTGCACCCCATGAATTTCCATCTCACATACGCATCTTCACTTCAAGCTGATTGGGAACATTCATCACTTGTTTGTCCTTTTGTCCACATGGATCGCCCTGTCAGCTTGGAACTTGTCTTTTTTTTAGTATATTAACCAATTGACCTATGAAATCTAATGCACCATGAAGATGTCTGTGTGTCACACTAGCATCCTGTAAATCAGACAGTCCACTAGTGGTCATTTGACCATTACGTCTGCACTGTAAAGAGTTCGTAATGCCTATGTCTATGACCATCAACATCGATATTCACTTTGGAGGCTATATCTCATGCATTTTTGTAATTGGAAAGGGTTCAAGATCATTTTGGGAAGTAACTTGAGCTCTTGACATCCATTATCCTTATCATACATAGGTTTTTCCAATATTTGAAGATAACCATTGTTGCAGTCTCTTGAAGAGACCATGGTTTCATCTTCACAAGTGCTAGAGGGGAGTTTACTATCTTTCTTAATTCACCGCATATCTATAATCACTCATTTCAATTTATCTATTATCTTAATCGCTCATTTTTATATCTCTATCATTTTATTTCCTATTGCTGCTATCATCTAGGTTTTCCATGGAGGTGGAAACACCAAAATGGGGATCTGACTTAGGTAGGCCTCTAAACACAACTACCAACATTTTCTCTCTTTGATTGTGTGCAAGTTTGTGATCAAAGGAGAGAACTTATCATGTTGAAGGCTTCAATCATGGACCGATTGTAAGCTTTCACTATCCTTCTCTCACTTTTTGTAGTGTCACACATTTTGTATCATTTAGCTTAGTTTATCATTTACATCATTTACTTAGTAGTGTAGTCACATCTATTATGTTTGTATGGTATTTGTACTCTATATGTATAGGAGGACAGTGTGTCGTGTTGGTGTCCCAGTTCCATGTTCTCATTCTCAAGACAAAGAATTGGTAGGGTCATTAGGGAACTTTGTTTGTTGGTCATTTATCTCATTTTGTACTTAACATCCCCTTGCCCACCTTTATGCCAGTTTAAGTGAGGTAGAGTGAAGGTAGGTTTGTCCCTTGAGGGTGAAAAATCTTGTCCTCTACACAAAAGTCAATGAATAGTCTATAACATAGTACACAACTATTAATAAATTTTAGTATATTGATATGCTTTCTATTACATTCTTATCACTCCATGATATGTTTTATACATCATATATTCATACATCTACCCTTATATAGTCTTCATCTTTATCTATTTTTTGAGAGTCTAGTATTATTAGACATCCTATTCTTTCTTATACATATTTTTTCCTATTAGGACATGTCACTTACAAACAACATCTCTTTCTTTATGTGTCCTATTAAATTGGAGATCCACACCCCTTCTACAATGGTTTACAGTAGGATTTGTTGCATTGTACCTCTCCTATGTATTTTTTTCTACTAACATCATCCATCCTTTCAAAGTTATGTCTTATACTCAAGACATTGAATGAAATTACTTGAATGGAATGATATTCCTATAAATCTCTTTGAGGCGAGAAAAAATATCCATTAAACTTTAGCTTGTTGGAGAAGGTGATTTTGTGTATTAATCTCTATTAGGGTTGTATATGGTGAAAATGGATAACAATAATAACAATATTGAAAGGCTAAATGAATTCAACCACAAAACCCTAGCCTAACAACAACAAAGATCCACCATAACATATGAAGATTACCTAAGACAATGCAAATCAAACGAAATCACAAAGATTATACCATCACATGTCCAATAGGGTTTTGATCTCCATTCTTGCTATCTCCATTGATCTTGCTTGGTATATTTTCTCTAAGATTTTATGTGCACAAGAGCTCAACAAAGAATGGAATGTGGTTGCTAGTAGGATCGTAGTGTAGTCAAATTACATAAATTGATTAGAATGAATCATTCATTAGGGTTTGATAATGAAGGAAGTATCTCCTTATATAGAAGACACAATATAAAATGGAGGGATAAGATTGAGAGGTGTAAAAGGAGGTCGGCTATGATTAGAGGGTAGTTAAGAGAAATAATAAAATAATGAAAGGGGGTAGGTAGTGTATGAATTAAGAGATGAATGACATGTGTCATGGGTAGAAAAAGCTAATGAATTAATTAAATAAATAAAAATTTATTTAATTAATAGAAGAAGTGGGATAATTAAATAAATAAAAATATTTATTTAATTTAGGAAAAGGATAATTTAAATAAATAAATGTATTTATTTAAATGAGAAATAAGGCTAGAAGAGGATAAATGAATTAATTAAATAAATAAAGATTTATTTAATTAATAGAAGAATTAAGCTTAGATAATTAAATAAATAAAATATTTATTTAATTAGACTAGACAATTTTGGGTGTCTACATTTTGCCCCTCTTTGAGACAATGCGGCTTGTCGCGTTGTTTCAAAGAAAATAAGATGAACTGATACAAAGTTGCCCCAAGATAGGAATGATATGCCCCCTCGAGAGATTGGATGAAAATATCTAAAAAGATTGCAGACAATCTCTCGATAAGAAAGACAGGATAGAATGGAATGACCGGATAAAGTGACAGAGTCACGGGATAAAGAAGACTGACTCGGGAAATGAGGGTGAGGGCTAGGGTAGGCTATAAGATAGACCACAGGGGGAAAATACATCCTCATTGTCATCTACACATCCATGAGAGCAGATTGCAGAGCGAAAAAAAGAACAGCAACAGTCAGCAGCGATGGCCTTCATTCATAGATTCAACCGCATTCATCGATTTCAGAGGCCAGCAGAGGCAGGAGAGCCAGTAAGTACCACCAAACCTCCTCGTACTTTGATGCATTTAATTGTTTCATTAATGCATGATAGGTAGAGCAATAAATGCGCTTAGACTAGGGTCCAAAAAATGTCCAAAAACATCTAGGCATGTCTGCGTTGGTGCCAGGCACGTCTGTGCTCGCGAGGCGCATCTGTGTTTGTGCCAGACGCGTCTGCATTTGAAACCGCATCTGTGCCAAATGCGGCCGTGTTTGTGATGGTCAGTCGTGTCTGTGCCAAGAAGGCACGTCTGTGTCGCCTAGGCGCATCTGTGCAAAGCATAGGCATATCTGTGTTTGTCAGGCGTGTCTGTGTTTTTTAGGTGCGTCTGTGCAGTCTTTAAGCGCGTTTATGTTAGGTAAGCGCGTTTGTGTTTTAAAAAGTGTGAAATTGCGTCTTCTAGGTCAAATCGGCAGTTCTGTGATGAACATACACTGTCGATTGGATAAGCTGCTGAGAGGATACACTCAAGCAGGTCCTCTAGGGAAGACTAGAATAGATCAAGGCACTTTGTGATGAACAGTGAGTACCAAGATAGAGTACTTCGTGATGAACAGGGAGTACTAGAATATGAGCAGCACTTTGTGATGAACAGTGAGTGCAAATGTGAGTAACACTTTGTGATGAACAGTGAGTGTCACACACGTAGTACTTTGTGATGAACAGGGACTACCACTAGGATAGAAGCAACACTTTGTAATGAACAATGAGTCACTGGAGTAGATAGCAATATGCATTTAGATAAAAAGTAGCATTTTGTGATAAACAGGGAATGCCATTATGACTGACATGAGTGATTTGCTTGACTGTAGGAGTATTTGTCGATGCTGGAGTCACGGGAGAGATTCCCGTCTACTCAGAGGTTGCGACCTGAGCTGACAGTCGAGGAGTGAGATACTATTGAGGAGATGGGATTGAGACATGTTCTATATGTGCCTGAGTTTTGGGCGAACATGGGACTGTTGACTGCACTGGCGGAGAGATGGCACTTCGAGACCTGTACTTTTCATTTGCCGATGGGTGAGATGACTATCACCCTTGAGGATGTATATAGGATACTGAGGATATCGATCAATGGGGAGCTGATCCCATACGATCGAGATGGAGATAGGGAGGCCCTAAGATGAGTATTCCAGGACCCAGGACTGGAGATGAGGGTAGGACATGTGGCGTGGGACACTATGACAGCCACAGGGCTAGCACTGCCAGCAGTGGTAGGAGGAGCGATCAGTGGGTTCCTATGTCTAGATAGGGCGACATGAGGGTTGGCTGTGGGTTGGGGAGGAGCACTAGAGACACTGGTGATGCAGCACACCAGATATGCTTGGGGACTGTGTGTGCTGGCACACCTCTACTATGAGCTGCATCAGTTCGTATACCATGGATCAGTGGGATTGGGCTGTGAGGTGACATTATTGCAGGTGTGGGCTTATGAGCATCTGCCAGTGATGAGGCCAATACACTTCAGAGGCAGGGGTCATGGACATAGTTTTGGGCACTTGTATGATATGATCACGTTGCAGCCATGGATTGGCAGGTTGGAGCACTAGCGGCAAGTGATAGATGATATTGATGTGGTCATATGGAGGCCATATCTAGGATGTGAGCAGTGGGAGGATGATGCAGTTGAGCTTCCTTACACCTTTTGGAGTAGGTATCTGATTGGGCGGATGCCCTATGTGCTAGAAAGGCAGCTAGTGGATAGGTTTGGCCGACAGTTTGGCAGGATCCAGAGGATGTCACGGGGCTCAGGCATGTATGCACGGACTATCAAAGATCAAGAACAGTTTGGGCCCCTATTATCATATGATCAGGTAGTTACATAGCTAGTAGAGATGATGCCCCTACCCTGGGACATGTGGCCAGAGATTGAGGATGCTGAGTATACAGCATACTGGGCGGAGCATCCCTTCCCACGCTTGATGGATCCGGGAGAGCCATTGGATGGAGATGGGGGTGGGGATGATGATGATGATGATGGTGGAGGTGATGGGGCAGAGGCCAATGGAGGAGGAGGGGAGCAGTTGGAGAGAGGAGGGTTGCACCTCGGAGGGAGGGTGGAGAGGAGAGACAGGCTCGGGTGGTGAGGGGTCGTGGTGGATTGCCGCTACAGGTGCTAGCAGCACAGGGTCCCAGATAGGTATAGGTATAGGGATAGGGACAAGTACCAGTATAGGTACAGGCATAGGGGCAGGCACTCATATAGGGGGAGCCACAGGTAGAGGCAGAGGGGGCTGACGCAAAGGAGGATGAGCTAATTGAGCTGAGGGAGATCTGCCAGGGACAGGCAGATGAGATCCAGGAGTTGGAGAGGGAGAGGGATCGACTTAGGAGGAGGCTCAGAGATACTGAGCGGGAGCGAGATCAGGCTATTCAACGTTATATAGAGGCTGAGACAGCGCTGAGGGTGGGGAGACAGGCAGCGAAGGACATAGGGGCAGGATATGCTTATCTCCTGTGGGCAGGGGAGGAGATTGCCTACTGACGGGATCTCTATTATGGTGTAGTGCCAGCGGATCAGCGGGCGAGGAGCTTCCATAGACCATCGCGTACAGCGATAGCTATGAGAGGGATCCGGAGGAGACAGGTATTGATTGGTGGGGTTATGGGTCCTCCACCACCACCAGATAGAGGAGATAGGAGGGATGATCCTGGGGCGGGTCCTTCAGGGGCTCAGATTCCATCGAGGCTAGGTGGCTCCGAGGGAGGGAGTTCATCATAGCCGTAGAGGGCTCCCTATGTATCAGTATTGTACCATTTTTGTATGATGATGTAGACAGCTGCGGGTGCTTTTGTAGCCATATAATTTTGACATCATTGTATCATGACACTTTATGATTATATATATATGAGATGATTCATCTTTGCGGTAGCTATATGCATGTGTACCTATGTGATGAGATGTTCTTATGATGTATGCTTATGATATGGATGCAAATATGTACATGATGCAATGCAATATTTGTTCTTTTATGTTTTATATGTTATGCCAATGCAAATGTGAATGTATGTAATGCAAATGAATATGATAATGCAAATGTAAATTGTGCTAATAGGTATTATGTGCAGGATGTGATGCAGTTGTGATATCTATATGTATGTATGAAATGCTTATATGTGGTGATGCAGGTGCGACTACATGAAATGCAAATGTTTTTGGTGTGTCATTATACTCAGTCATGTGATAGCAGGCTACGCAGACTCGAAAAGGATGATGGAAGTCAATCAAAAAAGGGGGATGAAAGATAGAAGATATGAAAGTGAAAGAGCTTCTTGTGTGTTATCATCATTGAGCTTTATTATGGAAAAATAGGATATGACAATCGAGGCATATGTTCGACCCAGAAAGTCATTGTACCTGTTTGCATGGAGATAAGACAGTCACAAACAAGGAATGCCCCAGTTCACACTAGACTCACAGTGTCCTCATATCCCTGGACAAGTCATAGCATTACTAAGAGACAATCCACAGACAGCAAATACAAATAGGTGATGATACACCATCCTCGGCTTTCTAGTCAAAAACATCCTGGAGATAGAATCTCTAGTCAGAGACATCCCGGAAAAGCTAAAAGACATGTCACCAAAAAAGATGAAATCAAAAGAAAACCAAGACTCGACACCAACATCCACTGTAGTCCTCAATTTTAGTGTCTCTTGTCACTTGTATAAGTCTTATTTGACTATGGTCACAATGTTTACTTTCACAGAAATGATAGATAGCACTAAACCATATGTTGTCTGAGTCTGTTGAAAGATTTGATTTGTTGAAGCCCATTGTTGTTGCTGTGTCTCATCTGAAACTAACTAAACCCATAAAACTGATACTTTATTGTGGAGAAGATGAAACTTTATTGTGGATTTGTGATGCAAATGTTGCTTTATATTGTGCGCGGATAGACTGAAGGAAGCTAGAAGAAACTGTACTCCTCGAAACATGTGATGTTCTCAATTCCACACCCATCACTAGATGTAGGATTTGCCTTAGCCATAGATAGGATCTAATTTATTATGGATGGAAAGGGAGGTTTATTATGAATGGCTAACCAATCTTGGGTAGATCAATAACAAGCCATGATGGGAATGGGTCAGTTTATTATGAACGAATAGGTTGTGAGTGTGTGCAAAGTGAAGGATGAAAGTGAATCCTGAAGGAGGGAGGAGCAATGTCTCTACACAAGGCACTGGTGACCCATTTTTCACCATGGTACTTGCCCAGGGCGCCACCAAAGTGGTTTTCACCGTTGGACAAAATTATTTCTCTTTCCTTTTTTTTGATTTTTCAATGTTTTTTGTGTCACAAGGTGCTTGTTTGCCAGGTTTTCACCAAGTAACGATTTTTTTTGTTTTATAATTTTTTTGTATTTTTGAAATTTTTGAAATTTTTTTTGTATTTTTTGAATTAGGATACTCTAAAGAGCCATGTGTAAAACCTGTGAAGGTGCATGCTGTTGATAGGATCCTCCAAAGGTTCAGCCCAAATCCATATGCTACTGTAATGATGTAAGGACCAAGCCAATTTGGTTTGAACTTGCCCTTCTCTCTGTCTTACTGATTTTTGGGATTTTCTCTGAGAACTAAGTCACCCACCTCAAATGTGCGAGGCTTGACCTTATGATTGTAGCTACGACTCATTCATTGTTGGTAAGCTTTGAGATGATTAAAAGTAGTTTGTCTTCGTTCATCCAATAGTTCCAGCTCTTGTAAGCGAGAGACCCTATAGTCTTCATCACTGATGATGTTTTACAAAGAAACCCGTAAAGAGGTTAGCTCGACCTCAATAGGCAAGATGGCTTCAGTGCCATAGACAAGTGAATAGGGTGTAGCTCTTGTAGGTGTGCGGACACTTGTGCGGTAGGCCCAAAGTGTAGGATTAAGTTGGATATGCCAATTACGACCAACATCGTCGACTGTCTTCTTTAGGATTTTAAGGATTGTTTATTAGATGCCTCAGCTTGGCCATTACCTTGGGGATAATATGGTGTGGAGAAACGATGGGAAATATGGAAGCGGTCATAGAGTTCACGAACATCCTGATTTTTGAAGGGACGCCCGTTATCAGTGATAATGGAAACAGGAATACCATATCGGCAAATGATATAGTTGAGGATGAATGTAGCAATCTGTTTTCCTGTGACTTGTGTGAGAGGCACGGCTTCAATCCATTTTGTAAAATATTTTGTGGCAATGATAATGAATTTATGACCATTGGAAGAAGGAGGGTGAATCTTGCCTATGAGATCGAGTCCCCACTGACAAAAGGGCCAAGAAGACGCAAGTGGTTGAAGTTCTTGTGCTGGCGCATGTATGAGGTCTCCATGAATTTGGCATTGCTTACATTTCTTGACAAACTGATATGAGTCTTTTTCCATATTGGGCCAATAATATCCAGTCCTGATGAGTTTCTTGGCCAAGGTAGGACCACTAGCATGTGGACCACATATCCCTTCATGCACTTCACGTAATGCAATCTAAGCTTCATCACTTTCTAAACATCTAAGAAGAGTGCCATCTAGACCTCACCGGTATAGGATATCAGCTAAAATGACATATCGAGAGGATTGGTGAATGAAAGTGCGACATTGGTTATTTGATAGATCAGGAGGTAGAGTATTGTCACGTAGGTATGTGAAAATGGAACCATATAACTGGGATTCAGGACCGACAACACATATCATCTCCGCAGGCATGATCTCATATGAAGGAACCAAAAGGTTATCCACCAAGAACTCATAGCGGGTCTCGTTTGGAGGTAAATCAATCAGGGAAGCAATCGTAGCCATGGCATCTGCGGCGCAATTCTACTCTCTTGGTATCTGCTCAAAGTCTATCTTTGTGAAGTTTTGTTTTAGGTCATCCACCATTTGTTTATAAGGCATTAATTTTTCATCTTTTGTTTGGTAATCATCAGTTGCTTGACGGATGACAAGTTGGGAGTCCCCAAAAATAGGAAGTTCCTGGATCTTCCATTGAACTGCAATTCGTAATCCTATTGTTAATGCCTCATATTCCGCTATATTGTTAGTGCAAGGAAATGATAAGTGGTATGATTTTGGTATAGAATCCCTTTGAGGAGTTATAAAGAGGATGCCAGTTCCTGCCCCATGCTGTGTGTATGAGCCGTCGAAGTACAGTTGCCATGGCTTTGCATGTGACATTGTCAAAATGGATTCATCTGGAAATTCTGAACTTAGAGGAACATCATCTATCATGGGAGCATCTGCTAATTGATCTGTGATGGCTTGTCCTTTTATTGCTTTTCTATCCACATACTCGATGTCAAATTCACTCAGGATCATTACCCATTTGGCCAATTGCCCAGTAAGTGTGGCTTTATTGAGAAGGTATTTCAATGGGTCTATCCTTGCAACTAACTTAGTCTTATGAGTAAGAATGTAATGTCGTAATTTCTGCGAAGCAAAGACCACGACGAGACATGCATGCTCAATTGGTGTGTAGTTTAGCTCATATCCTACCAATGTGCAACTGATATAGTAAACTACTTTTTCTTTGCCCTTAGCAATTTGTTGTGCTAAGAGTGCCCCCAGTGCTGTTGGAGTAGCTGATATGTATAGTAACAGTGGTTGATCTGGAACTGGTGGCATCAGAACTGGCGGATTTAGAAGATAATCTTTGAGCATCTAGAAAGCCTGTTGACAGTTGTCATCCCGTTTGAATTTGATGTTTTTATGTAGCAGGTGCTGAAAAGGATTACACTTATCTACCAGTTGTGCTATGAATCGTCGGATGGACTGGAGTCTACCTTGTAAGGATCGAAGTTGACTGATATTTCTTGGTGGTTGCATCTCTAAGATGGCCTTGACTTTTGCTGGATCAGCTTCAATTCCTCTTTTGGATACAATGAAACCTAGGGGCTTCCTGGAGGTTACTCCAAAGACACATTTCTTGGGGTTTAATCTTACTTTGTATTTTTCCAACCGATCAAAGACGACTGAAAGTATATCCAAATGTGTATTTATGTCTATTGATTTTCCCAAGAGGTCATCAACATAATCTTCCATGATTACGTGCATGAAATCATGAAAGATAGTAGTCATGGCTCTTTGATATGTAGCACCCGCATTCTTTAGCCCGAAAGGCATGACATTCTAGCAGAAAGTTCCCCACGGACAAGTAAATGATGTTTTGTGTTGATCCTCAGGCGCGATCCTTATTTGATTATAACCAGAGAATCCATCCATCAATGATAACATTTCATGACCTGCTGTGAGATCAACAATCAAGTCAATATTTGGTAATGGGAAGTCATCCTTTGGACAAGCTTTGTTGATGTCTCTGAAATCTGTGCAAATTCTGATGCTGCGATCTGGTTTACTGACAGGTACTAAGTTGGAGATCCATTTGGGATAATCGATTGGGTGTATGAATCCGACATCCAATAACTTCTCAAGTTCTGCTTTGACTAGTAATGCCACTTGGGGATGCATTTTTCTTAATTTCTGTTTTACTAGTTTTGCCCCCGGTTTAACTGTCAGATGATGCATTACCAAATCCGGATCCAATCTAGGCATATCAGCGTATGACGAGGCAAAGTTGATTTGTCATTCTTTGAAGAAACTTATGAATTTTGACCTTTCGGACTCTGTCAATGATTGAGCTAGGAATATGTTGTGTGGAACCTCTTTTGTACCAATGTTTGTTTTGATAGTCTCCTCTACCAACATAGATGACTTTTCCTCATATGATGCTGGGAGAATGTCGAGCCTTCCATCTTCGAGTGCCTTAGAGAGGTTTTCACCCTCAGATACGTCCTTTCTTTTTACTTTTTGGGGTCAGACAGTGCCACGATGTGGTTTTTGCCATAAGACCCTTGATTTGTTCTTATTTTCACATTTTTGCGACTGGAAGGTCTAACACCCTCACCAAAATATGCCACGCTATTGAGTTCTATAGTGTATCCCGCTTTATGGTCTCCAGGAGGAAGATCATCTCGTATGCCTAGATAGTCAATAAAAGCTTCATCGTTTTGGAATGTGTCAAACTGTGTAGGTCCTTCATGATCCCAGTCAATGAGTTGGTGGTGAACAAGGGGAAGGTCGTTAATGTCTTCGAAGTTAGCGGGGCTAAGAGTGAAGATGCAGTTATATTTAGGTATGTCAAGGTAATTATCGAGGTCATCGATGGCACTCTCCTCATCAGTCTCGATTGTGAGCGAATCCAAATTACCATCACTAGTAGCGCATTCTGGGACAGGTGTTCTCATCCTATGTGATTTCAACCTAGAACCTTGAGACAAGGACTGTGTGGAATCCTCATGGGTTGTTTCTTGACCAACTCTGAACTTGTTATAAAATTCCTCTTCTTCTGTTGGTTCATCTAGCTCTCTGAATATCTCGGTGAGCTTGTAGTCATTGGAAGACTTGTCGAAACCCCATTCCCATTCATTGGAATCTGTGGAATAGCAATCCTCTTGTTGAGTTTTGGCAGCTTTGATTTGTAAGGCTTCTTCTATCCTTTGGGTGTGGACCTTGGAAGTTAAGAAACCAAGTCCTTTCGAGCGTTCCTTTTTGAAAGTCAATTCAGGTTGTAAAGGTTCAATGATGCCTTCCTTTCGTAACCCAAGAGGGCTTTTTCCATCATACCCAAATTTTTGTAGAATTTTGAAGCCTTTGCCATATTTCTCACATGGTAGACTAATGTGATCTTGTGTGTCATCTTCATTGTCTCTGAAAAAGCATTTTGTATAAATCTTCCTCTTCTAGTTCACCCCATCTTTGAAAGGTAGTAGGGTCCCATTTGAGCATCATGATGGATACTTGTTTGTTAGGATGTGGTCTTCCATACTCTTTTGGGGACCTCATGACTTGTCGTAAGTACATGGTCTGATTTAAGGTGTATTCCCCCATGCCCTTGTTTTGAAACTTGCCTTTAAGCTCGCCTTGTTTTGATGTCGAAGGTTTTAACGACTCAGGATCAATATATGCTAAGGAAGGAATAGCTTCACGATTACTGGGAATGATGGTCTCAGTTTTTGATCTCAGATTATTGCAGTATATGAATGGATTAGGATCACCGTTAACTGTTACCTCCACTCCATTATGAGGAAACTTAATGCATTGGTGATATGTGGATGAGACTGCCCTCATTTCATGAATCCAAGGACGTCCTAGCAATATGTTATAAGTGAGATCTAGATCCAAGATTTGACAAACCACATCCTTTGTAACTGGCCCAACTCTGAGAGGTAAGGTGACTGTGCCCTTGGATGAATGCTCTTCATCATCATATGCCTTAATGGTGATTTGATTTGTAGAATTCACAGCTTTATCAGAAAATCCCAATTGTTTAATAGTGCTCAATGTACAAATGTTCAGACCAGCTCCTCCATCTATCAGGACTCATTTTATTCGATGTTTGTGTATGAAGGCTTCAACATGTAATGGTGCATTATGTGGCTGACTTACAGAGGTGTCATCAACTTTTGTGAATGTAAGAGAGTGTGGAATGGAAAGATATCCCACCATGGCTTGAAACTGGTCCACGTTCAAATTAGTAGGAATGGTAGTGTCTCTTAAGATTTTGTCAAGGATGGCTTTATGTGTGGGAGATATGCGTAAGAGCTCAAGGATGGAGATGAGCGCAGCTGTCTTCCCTAACTGTTCTAAAAGGTCATACTCAGGTTTGGTTGATGAAGAAGTGGTGGTTTTAGTTTGAGCACCTTGCAAAGTGATTTTACCTCGGTGGGTTGTAACATGACATTCAGAGGTAGGTTCAGAAGAAGATTCAACACCTTTAAGACAATCCTGGGTCTCCGAGTAGAATTCTCAGACGCTTTGTCCTTGATGATAATGGTAGAGACATAATTGTCCATCAAAATGTGATTGATAGTTGAATCATAGTTATAGGTTGCTCTAGTATAGTTGGTTTGGTCATTTGTGGCTTTAGCTTTTCCTTTGTCATGCTTTGGGAATGGTTCCTTAAACATTTCATGTTCTTGATTGGATGAGTGTCCTTCAATCTCAATGTCACCTCTATCAATGAGATCTTGTATGATGTTCTTCAGTCGATGGCAATTTCCTGTCTTATGACCCTTTCTCTTATGAAATTCATAATATTCATCATCATTCCACCAATTTGGTTTAACCTTTGGCTCATATGGAGGAAAATCTGGAATTGTGATTACTTTGTTTGCCACTAGCTTCTTGAAGACTGACTCAAGTGCTTCTCCCAATGGGGTGTACTTCCTTCGTGATCTGGAATTTGTTTGAGTATTCACTTGATTGTTTGTAGAACTTGATCCCGAAAAAATGAATTTGGGTCGCACTGTGTTGGCATCAACAACACCATAATTGACTATGTTCTTGTTTTTATTCCAAAATCTTGGCTTATCTTTTCCTTTAAAGTCATCTTTGTTTTCCTTGAATATCTTAATGATTCCTTGTTCAATTAGGACCTTCTCTGTTGCTAAGCCTTTTTCAATAACGTCCTTGAAGGTGGACAAACAAGCTTTCCTTAGATCATAGCCAATGTCTTTGTTAACATTTTGTGTGAACATCTCTACCATTTGTTTTTGTGGAATTTCACAAGAGCATCTGTTGGCTAGATTTCTCCATCTTTGTAAAAATGATGCAAAAGATTCTCCCTCTTTTTGCTTGGTGTTGCACAAAGTAGTGACTGATATGTCTGTCTCTATGTTGTAGGAGAAATGTTGGATGAATGCCTCTGCTAAGTCACCCCATGACTTAATTCTAGGTGGAAGTTGGGAGAACCATTCCATAGCTTGATCACCTAAGCTCTGTGGGAATAATCTCATCAAATATGTCTCTTCTGCTGCTATCTCAATGCAAGCTATGAAAAACTGTCTTATGTGTGCCTTAGGATCCCCTTTTCCTCTATACTTATCAAACTTAGGTGTCACAAAGTGTGTAGGAAAAGGAGGCATTGGAATGCTCTTGTCAAATGGATAAGGAAATATGTCTCTCATTGTGTATGTTGGCTTTGGTGTATTTATGTCCTCCATTTTCTTTTGTAAGTCCCTGATTTGTTGTTCCAAATTGTTCTTAGGTGGAGATCAACTTCTTGGACCATACCCCATGTTTGAGGCACCAATTGGAGGAGGAGCATGTTGCATATATGGATGATATTGATCATACACATGTTCATATGGAGGAGGTCTATAGTGATGTTGCGTATATGGACCACTTGGTATAGATTCATGTTAAGGAACACCATATCTATTTCGTGCATGTATACCATACTCTACAGGCATGTCATGTTCTAATGTGTTGCCCCCAAATTTGACGCGGGGTTTCCTTGTGTCCAAATTTTGAGCATGCCTTTGAATATCCAATTGCTTTGGTGGTTGATCCTTAGCATTGGTATGTGATTGAGCATATCTGTCTGCATAAGACTTCCATAACAATCTACGAAGGTGAGTATCATATGCTTGACCATGTGTATGTGGGACCTCTGGTTTTTGAAGTAAAGCTGATGGTGATTTAGGTACTATATGTGATCCTCTATTTCCTCCACTATTAGGCCTTCTTTGATCCATGTTGGAGTGAGGTTGTTGCAAAGGTCGATTTTCCATTATTTGAGACATGTCAAAATCATGAGGTATCTTGGCTCCACTTTGTGCCATCATTTGTAAGAAGTATTGTCTATCCCTCCTCATTATTTCCTCAACCAATCGATTGAAATGGGGATTCATAATGGATTCTTCCACATCTTCTCAATGTATGGAAAAGTTGTCCATATTGTCATTGTGTGTAGCATTATTGTTTGTAGTGTCCATGTTCTCAACATTTGGAATGTTTCTATAGGCATCCATGTTGGGTAATGTAGTATGATCAAAATTGAAAAAGATATCATTCTCAAACTCATAAGAACTCATGTTTGCGGACTCTTGAGCCTCTTTAGTTTCTCTCCTAGATTTTTGAAGACGAGTTTCAACCATGAACTAGGTATTGACCAAGATGTGTGAGACTAGATGAAAATGGAAAGAGGTATGGAAGACCAAGAGTTGGATGGAAGGTAAATGAATTTGAAGTGTACTTGCAATGTCCAAAGTGTAAGACTAAGTATGTATGTAGTAGAGTAGGTGTGACTTCCAAAGAGAGGATAGTTTCTCTTGATGAGGTAAGTTGACCTTGACTCTAAGTAAGACCAAATGAGACCCAAAGGTAAGAAACCTTGATGAGGGACCACTTAGCAAAGTGTTGTTGTATGTAGTGTGTTGACAAAGTATGATGAGGACAAGCAAGTGACCTTTTGACTCAAGTTTAGACAAATGTGAATGTAATGTAGGTGTCAAGCAATGATGGACTTGTGAGACCCAAAGACAAGTTGACTGCTAAATGAAGTCCTGGAGAAATGACCTAAGAAGCTCAAAAAATCCAAAACTGACTATGTTTGTTTGTTGGACTATAATAGTTTTTCAATTTTGAACACAGACGTGCCTGTATACTTCACAGACGCAGTTTCCTGACACAAACGCAGCTCTGTTTAACACAAATGCATTTCTGAGATTTTTTGCAAAGTGTAATGTTGATTCTGTAAACACAGATGCATTTCTGCCCTTCACAGATGCGGTTATACAAAACATACGCTATTATGTCTGACACAGACGTGTTTCTATAAAATTTGTGCAGTTTTTTCCAATCTGTGAAGTCATTTTGTTGTGACCAAATCTGATTGTTTGACTAATTTTTGTAACAAGAGGACACAATGTTGATGAGGACTCAATGTTTGCAAGTGTTTAGACTCAAAATGAATTTAAGAAAAGTGTGTTGTTTGATGTAAAAATGTTTTGCATACACTTGAAGACACAAAAGACACAATGTTTTGTTGTTTGGTCTTGAATGTTTTGAATGTTTAAAATAAATCAAGCATAATTCTTATGGCTGGCCAAGACAATAGTTGTTGATCCCACATGGGGTTTTACCCCCGAGGCTACGCTATTCAGAGCAAATACTTAGATGCTTGACCTCACTGGCTCCACCCTCGGTACTCACTTCTTGGGTCAGCCAAGCATCAGTCCCCATGAAAACTCCCCGTGGTGAACTTTGTATCTCTACTAAGAACCGTATGTGTGTGGGCCGCTACCAGAGGTCCGACCTCCTACCTCAACAACTAGAAGGATTTCCTCTTCTAAAACAAAAAGGTGCTAGTAAGGGCATCCGCTCATGTGGCCATACATGTGGCACTTTCAGCTCTGTAAATACAGAAGGCTCCCAGCCGGTAGGGGTTACACCCTATAAATGATCAAATAAATTTGATCAAACGGGTTTATGGGGAGACATAGTGTCGGTATGAACTAATCAACACACGTTATCCATAGTTTTCACCATGAATACATTTGTTTATAGTGGTTCGGAAGAGGTGGGTTTTCTTCACTACCACTTGGGTCGTTCTCTTCTCACTAGTAGTCCTAATGACCACACGGGAAGATAGGCCCTCTAAAGATTAAACAAAAAGAGCCTATTGCTCAAGACACAGAAGACAATGATTCAATTTTCGTGCACCAACTGAAGTGTTTGCTAGTCTATGAAAACAAGGCACACAATAAAAATCCAAAAACCCTTGCCAAGGACCTGCAACAAAGAGTTGTTAGTAGTTTGGATTGTTTCAAATGATTACCCCTTCTTGCAAGCACACAAGTTAGGTAAATTTTAAACCCAAAAGACTTTGTGAAAATAGGGGCCTTCAACCAAATGATTTAACTTTCAAGACAAGTTGCACCAATTTTGTTAGCTAGATCTGAAAATGTTAGCTCAAAATAAACCAGATCTGAAACCCTAAATGCAAAATCCGAAAACTGAATCAATAAAAACCCAAAATTTGAAACTGGTGAACACAGACGTGATTACCCTCCACACAGACATGACTGGGTGACACAGACATGGTTCTGTGAGACACAGACGCGACTACAGAACTCAGACACGTCTTCTGGACACAGACGCGGCTAAAAATAGCACAGACGTGATTTTATAACACAAATGCGCTTTCCTAGAACCTACAAAATAGAATATTGCCAATAACACAAACACGACTCTAGATGTCGCAGATGCGCCAGAAAATCAAAAACGCGATCCGAAAGTGTGCAGATGCGAAAGTATCAAAATGCTACCGAAAACGTCAGATCTACAACTTCAAAATACATAATCTGCAACAAGGATGTTAAATGCAAAAGGGACAAGAGTCCCACCGGGCATGCCAAAATGTATATGGTGAAAATGGATGAGAATAATAAAAATATTGAAAGGCTAAATGAATTCAACCACAAAACCCTAGCCTAACAACAACAAAGATCCACCATAACATATAAAGATTACCTAAGACAATGCAAATCAAACGAAATCACAAAGATTATACCATCACATGTCCAATAAGGTTTTGATCTCCATTCTTGCTATCTCCATTGATCTTTCTTGGTATATTTGCTCTCAGATTTTATGTGCACAAGAGCTCAACAAAGAACGAAATGTGGTTGCTAGTAGGATCGTAGTGTAGTCAAATTACATAAATTGATTAGAATGAATCATTCATTAGGGTTTGATAATTAAGGAAGTATCTCCTTATATAGAAGACACAATATGAAATGGAGGGATAAGATTGAGAAGTGTAAAAGGAGGTTGGCTATGATTAGAGGGTAGGCAAAAGAAATAATAAAATAATGAAAGGGGTAGGTAGTGTATCAATTAAGAGATGAATGGCATGTGTCATGGGTAGAAAAAGCTAATGAATTAATTAAATAAATAAAGATTTATTTAATTAATAGAAGAAGTGGGATAATTAAATAAATAAAAATATTTATTTAATTTAGGAAAAGGATAATTTAAATAAATAAGGCTAGAAGAGGATAAATGAATTAATTAAATAAATAAAGATTTATTTAATTAATAGAAGAATTAAGCTTAGATAATTAAATAAATAAAATATTTATTTAATTAGACTGGACAATTTTGGGTGTCTACAAGGGTTTTTCTTTATCTACAAACAAAGAGGTAGTAATTTAAATGTGTTGAGAAAACTTCTATACATCCCAAATGAGACCAAATATATGTGCTAGCCTAGGCTTACTACCTCCCTTAGCCATTTGAAATGTCTCTTGATATGCTCCCATTTGTCTAGGACCCACTGTAGCTAAACATGAAGTGCCTCCATTTATGCTCTTATCTTTTGATGTCGGTGACTCTCGTAACACACTTCAAACACATTCTCTCTTACACCATACGAGGGTTACTCCACCCAACATTTATAAATATCATAACAAAGAGAATAAATCAGAAAATTGTAAGAAATAACTTGCCCTCTATTTCTCAAGGTAATAAAAATTTTAACATGTTCTTCTATTTTAATAAAATGAAATGGTATTGACAACATCCATTATACTAAGACGAGGAGGTGAATCAATATAACTATATAATTTTAGCTTTTAAAATTAATATCATAATCATATAACTTTAACCCAAATCATATTCATTGAATATTAACATTCACATGAGATCTAAATATCATAGAACACAAGGTATACTTGGAAGCCCCAATGGGACAAAACCATGACAAATCAATAGTTTTACAAAATCTTCTTTTATACAGTTTGTAGGCTCAATCTACTAGAGGAACCAGCCCCTCATTCAATTTGTGAGAAATTTTCATCTAGAGGAACCAACCCCTCATTCTATTCATGAGCACCAACTCACTAGAGGCACCAACCCCTCTTTCTTTAAGAGGCATTGATCCCTGATTCATTTAGAGGAACCAACCCCTCATTAATTTAGAGGTACTAAACCCTGATTCAAGTTTCAACTTTAAAAAAATTTCTCCTGCAACAAATGATGGATCATCTTTTTCTCCACAAACTCTCTTCTTCAAAATACTATTATGGTGGCAATAAATCTGTCACAAAACTGATTACAATCTTCTCATAAAACTTATAAAATGTTCTTATACTATTTATCACAATATTTCTTTGATATACATCATGATGATCTCCAAAGTTTGTGTTATCTCTACATGAGATCCTCCTCACAAATCTTAGAAAGTCTTCATAAATATGTTGCAATTATTCCCATATTTTTTTCTTCTCAATCCGGATTACATTAAGGAACACACCCTTCACACATTATCCTCTGATATCCTTTTTTTAATCTACAATTAAATTAGTAGATATGGCTGTCCTTGGTGAATTATCTTCATAGTTATAATTCAACACACACTCTCTTATTTTCTTCCTCTATATTCTACTTTTATATCTTTGTCTTCTAGGACTTAGGCTCATAGTCCTTTCACAATTTTGTCTTGTAATAACCTTAGCCAAGTCATGTTCCTAATAAGGACTCCAAGAGGGTCCAAGGATTGAGTGTGATGTTTGTTTTGAGTCAAGTGTAGGCCTAGTTGAGTTGGTTTTCTTCCTAGGTGTGCACTTTGTGAACAAGTAGTAGTTTGAGTAGGAAATTGGCCTTCTTGATGGTCAAAAGTGGTAAAAATTGGTGTGAGCATGAGAGAGGTTTAGTATGGTCTTAGGAATGCTTAAAAACTCATGATTAATGACTTAAAATACGTTTTATAGGTTGGCAAAGAAAAAAGTGAAAAGTTGTAAAAGTTGTCATGACAACTTTTGTCCTAAAATGCTTAGCAATGGAGTTAGGGATAGAAAAATGCCCTAGAATGCCTCCACACATGGGGAAGAATATAATAACCTCCTCTTGCACGGTTACCAAGGTTGGAAGTTTAATTTTGTATGATCAACAATCTGAAACTACTCATTTTCGGACTGTTATCATTGTTTTGGTCTTATTTTTGCTTACAATGTGAATACAAATGGATTGAATCCATTGATCTAGTTATGGAGAGTTTCTTTAGTGAATTTTAGAGTCATTTGTTCCATTTCAAGCTTTGTAGATAGTGTGTGTTGGTGTTTTCATATTTTTGTTTTCAAACAGCCAATTTTGGCTTGTATATAGCAATTTCTTATGAAATGGTTGCCCCATAAAATCCGTTCATGCTACCATCATGACCTGTTGGTACATGGAAGGAAACCACTTTTATAGTGTACATATGCAGGGAGAAGTTCTAGAAATGGTGTTTGACATAGCTACCACCTTATTCTAGGCGAGTCTAGGAGAAACTAGCTAGAGAAGATAGGGTGAAATTTGAGTACTTAGTGCAGAAGTGAACACAAAACCACAACCAAATCATTTGGAGAGGTCCATGAAGTCCATACATAGTTTTTGTAGCAAGGAGAAGCCTTGACAAGACCTTTTGATGCCCATTTCACAAACTTGACCAGTCACTATCGGTTAAGAGGCCTAGAAACCCTTCAAAACCCTCATTTTTGGGTTAGGGCATTGAACGGCAAGTTGGGAAACCAAAACCACCAAAATAACATGGGGATATGTTATTTTTTGAATAAAAACCAACCTTGTTGCAGGGTTTTTTGGACCGTTTTCCTCTAAACCCTCATAAATCAGATTTTGGAGGCCTAATAGGGGCTCATTACTTGTAGCCCTTTGCTAGGAAAAATGGGGAAATAGGTAGGAAGAATAATGGATGCAAACCACAAATGGACCCAAATGGAATTTATTTCATGTTAAAATCCACCTCCACACCTCTGCAATGACTCACAATAGTATGGGGTTGAATTGACAAGTTGAAGTCAAGACAGCAAGAATGAGCATATGGGAAACACTTTGAATTGGTAGGGTTCCTAGTTAAACACTTGTTGCAAATACCTTGAGATTGAGAAGGACTTGGAGGTCTTGGAGCATAGCTAGACCTAGAGAGGTTGGTGGAATTGAGCAACACCAACTAGGTGAAGTTTGAGAAAGCTAGGCAAACCCCATCAAATTGGTATCAAAGCCTATAAGATTTGGGCTAGGTGAGTATATGTCCTCAGTGGAATCTATAGGAGACAACAACATGGTGACCAATGTAGAGTTTGCAAAGAAAGTGGATGATCAGGAGGAAGAAAATAGACTCTTGAAGAAGAATTTGATTGAATTGGAAAGTAAGCTTGGTGAGATTGAAACCAAGGCAGATGAAGTGTTGGTAAATGTTGAAGGAGCATAAGGGAAGGGTAAAGAGGTGTCAGAGATAGACAAAGTACCTGAACCTGATTGTGTCTTAGAACAAGAACCTTTCCTAAAGGCATTGAAGGTCTTAAGTGGTAAATCACTAAAAGGATTGCCATTGTTTACAGGTAAGATGGAAGCAAAAGTTGTTCTAAAATGGATAGAAGGCATGGAGAACCATTTTGAATGTGAAGGCATAACTAAAGCCCAAAGAGTCAAAGTGTCCAAATCTAGGATGAGAGGAGCTTCTCTCACATGGTGGAAATTTGTGCAAGATGAGAGAAAGAAAATGGGAAAAACACCCATCTCTTCTTGGAAAGGGATGTTAGTCAAAATTAAATAAGTTTATCTCCCTAATAACTATGAAGTGAAGATTCATAGGAAGAGACAAAACCTAAGATAAAAAGACCTTGATGTAAGTGGCTATATGAAGGAGTTTCACAAACTTAGCCCTAGGTCTCATGCGGTGGAAGAAGAAAGTCTTAAAGTTGCTAGGTATCTAAATGGACTACATTGGAACATCCAAGAGGAACTCAGTCTAATGAGCCCAAAGACAGTTCATCAAAGCTATCAACTTTCCCTTAAGGTGGAAGAAAAATTGAAAAGAAAACATGAGTCAAGTAGTAATAGGGGCAGGGGTAGAGGAAAATAAAATAGAGGCCATAGGGGAGGCTTTGGAGGAAGAAGTTCAGAGAAAAGAACACAAGGTGAGTCTAAACTCACTAAGCAGCAAGAAAGTGGCACTGGTAAAGGAGGATTCTATAGAGTAAGGGGGTCAAATAGTGGTTTTAGAGGAAGATCTAGTGGAAAAGGTAGAGGTTCCTCATATTTTGCAACAATGAAGTGTTACCATTGCAACCAACTTGGTCATCCAGCATATAGGTGTCGAGAGAAGGGATCATCATCATAAAATAGTGAAAGGAGAGTGAACTACCTTCAAGAAGAGACTTCAAGTAGCAAGACTTTAGAGGTTTCCTTAGAATTAGAGGTAGGTGACAACCTAATGATAAGAAGAACCTTGATAAAAGAACCTGTCAAAGAAGAGCCTATTCAAAGGAGGTCATTATTTAGGATCAAATGCAAGATAATGGACAAAGTATGCAAAGTGATCATTGATTCAGGGTCAGCAGACAACATTCTGTTAGAAGAGGCAGTGAGTAAGCTTAAATTGCAAAGGATACCTCACAACAACCCATATAGGGTCACTTGGTTGAACAAAGGTCAACATGTCCTAGTCAATGAGCAAGCATGGGTGGATTTCACCATTGGGAGGTGTAAGGACAAAGTGTTATGTGATGTCCTACCCATGGATGCATGCCATCTTCTATTGGGAAGACCATGGAAATTTGATAGACAAGCTATTCATGATGGAGCCAAGAATGCATACTCATTCAAGAAAGATGGAGTCACATTCAAGATCCAATCTATCCTTGAGGAAGGCAAAAAGAGGGCAGAAAGGCCTAATGTTCTTTTGGTGAGTGAAAAATAGTTCTTGAAGACACTTGAGGAAGGTGAAGGTATAGAGTTTGCATTAGTAATGAAGCCTAAAGAGGAAGACAAGAAAGAGCAGCCAAATTTGCCAGTAGAGGTTCAAGACCTATTGAAGAAGTTCAAGGGAATAGTGAGTGATGGACAACCAACCACCTTACCTCCTAAAAGAACCATAAGCCATCAAATGGACTTTATTCTTGGAGCATCCTTACCTAACAAGGCAGCTTACAAAATGACTCCCCAACAAAATGTTGATATTGCCAAGCAAATCCAAGAGCTTTTAGACCAGGGCCTAATTAGGAAAAGCATTGGCCCTTGTGTTGTGCCTACCATGTTAGCTCCAAAGAAAGGTGGTACTTGGAGATTGTGTATTGACTCTAGAGCTATAAATAGGATCACCATCAGATATAGGTTTCCAATTCCTAGAATAGAAGACCTAATGGATTATTTAGGGGAAGCCAAATACTTTACCAAGATTGACCTTAAAAGTGGATACCACCAAATTAGGATTAAGGAAGGTGATGAATGGAAGACTGCATTCAAGACAATAGAGGGTCTTTATAAATGGCTTGTAATGCCATTTGGCTTATCCAATGCTTCAAGCACCTTCATGAGGCTCATGAATGAGGTGATGAAGGACTTCATAGGTAAAATTTTGGTGGTCTATCTAGATGATATTCTCATTTTCAGTAAGAATAGGGCAGATCATATTAATCATTTGCAAAATGTGTTACAAAGATTGTATGAAGAGAAGCTAACCATGAACTTGGACAAGTGTGAATTTGTTAAGAGGGAGTTGGTTTACCTTGGGTTTGGGTTGTCTCAAGGAAACCTCAAGATGGATCCTAGCAAGGTTGTAGCCATAGTAAATTGGCCTACTCCTAAGTCAGCAACAAAGGTGAGAAGATTCCATGGACTAGCTTAGTACTACAGGAAGCTCATTAGGCAATTCAGTGCTATATGTGCACCAATGTTGGACACTATTAGAGGTGGAATGAAGGAAAAGTTTCATTGGAATGTGATGCAAGCAATGTTGCAGTAGGTTCTTTCCTAAGCCAAGAAGAAAGACTAGTAGCTTTCCATAGTGAGAAGCTAAGTGATGCAAAGAGGAAATACTCCTCTTATGACTTGGAATTATATGCTTTAGTGCAGGCTTTAAGAAATTGGAGACACTATCTCCTTCCTAAGGAATTTGTAGTCTATATGGACAACTAAGCTTTGAGCTTTCTAAACTCACAAGACAAACTCAGTCACAAACACATGAAATGGGTGGAGTGCATGAAAGCCTACACATTCACAATCAAGAACAAAAAAGGACAGTTAAACCGGGTTGCTGATGCATTGAGCAGAAGACTCTTGACACACCAAGAAATTCAGTTAAGAAGCATAGGTGTTGACAATTTTGGAGACCTATACCCGGAGGATGAAGACTTCTAAAATGCCTACAAGGTGTGCAAAGAATACCAAAATCATTTTCATAGTGAGTATTCAGATTTTACCTTGCAAGATGGACTATTGTTTAGGGGTGGACAACTTTGTGTGCCTAGAGGATCAATGAGAGAAAATCTCATACAAGAGAACCATAATGGCAGCCTTAGTGGTCATTTTGGAGTCAAAAAGACTCAAGATTTGGTTCAGAGGTATTATTATTGGCCTAAGATGAATCAAGATGTGAAAAAGTGTGGAGACTTGTAGTGTTTGTCAAAAGGCCAAGGGCACTTCTTCAAATTCCAGTTTATACCAACCTCTTCCCATACCAAATAGACCTTGGGAGTGCATTAGTATTGACTTTATAGTAGGTTTACCAAGGACAAAGTAGGGATTTGACAACATTTATGTCATTGTGGATAGATTCAGTAAAATGGTCCACTTTGTACCTTGCAAGACTACTCATGATGCATGCCAAATAGCTCATTTGTTCTTCAAGGAAGTGATAAGGATACATGGTTTACCCATGAGAATTGTTTCAGATAGAGACTCAAAGTTCATGAGTCATTTTTGGAAGACACTTTGGCAAAATCTTGGCACCAACCTATCTTTTGGATCAGCCTACCATCCACAAATAGATGGGTAGACCGAAGTGGTTAATAGGAGCTTAGGGAACTTATTGAGGTGCCTTACCAAAGAATATGGTCAGACATGGGATCAAATGTTACTATTTACTAAGTTGCCATTATTTTTATGTCCAAAGTCATTCTATATACTCTAGTCGGTTACTACTACCAAAATATTCACTCGGTAAGCATAGAGCAGTCGGTTATAGAAGAAAGTAGTCACAAAGCTTAGTATACACTGATTTGTCTACCGAGTAACGCTCTATGTCTACCAAGTAGCAAAAAGGATACACCAAGTTGATATACACTGAGTGAAACGTGTTACCAAATTAATTGAACCTGGACACATATGTGGAAACGTGTTACAAGATCGAGGAACAAAGAACCGTTATCACATTGGAAATTGCACTTAAATATTTTGTATGATTTTGAGGTCATCTATCCAATGAAATATTTTGTATGGTTATTCATTCAATAAATCATGTTTGTAAGATCGAAGCAATGAATAGATCACCGACATAAGAGATCTATTTATACAACATGAATTAAGGATCAGACATAAGAGACAGAGAGATATATGAAGCAAGACATGTGTAATAGATAAGGAAGCACTAATTATTGTGACTGTCAGAGACACAGAGGTCACCGAGAAGGATTTCAGAGAACAATCAAGGAACAGAGTAAAAAGAAGGGTTTATCGAGTTAATCTATGGATTACCGAGGTATGCTATAAGCAAGGTAATCTCATTTTGAGCACATAGAATCTGCTATAACATTTTAGATGTGAAGTTGTAGATATTTGTAAAGATTTTATTGTAATATTTTGAGTTGTAAGAGAAACCTTTAACAGGGTAAAAGACTCTAACAAAGTCTATAAACTGTAAAGCCTTTAACCAGGTGTAGCATTTAGAATAAGTGTTGTAAAATCCTTTAGGAAGGTAGATCTAACGATCTTGATACTCCTAACAGGGTAAGCTATCAGAAATAGCTAAACATGTAGCTCTAACTGAGCAACCCTTATTATTGCAATAGTGAAGTTGTGGGTGCCATCCCCACCGCAGTTTTTCTCTCTAACCAAGAGTTTCTGCATAACCAAAATATATGTGTTATGGAGTGAATCATGTATGATTGTTATTTATTTGTTTTAGCATTATATTATGTTACGGCAATTTTTGGTTTATGCTTAACAGTAAAGTTATTGTTGAAGAAAAGATTTGAAGTACTAATTCACCCCTCCCCTCTTAGTACATTAGCTTTCCATATTGGGCCTAACATCAAGTGCTATCACAAGTTGAATATGCTTACAATGACACAATAAATAGGACCACCGGCAAGATCCCTTTTGAAGTGGTCTATGGTGTTCACCCAAGGAGTATATTGGAGCTAAGAGACTTAGGGAATGCAGCAACAAGAAGTGGATATGCAGAAGGCTTTTCTCAGTCAATGAAGGAGGTACATGAATCAGTCAAGCAAGAATTGAAGGAGAAAACAAGCAAGATCAAGTAAAAAGTTGATGAGAGAAGGAAGAACCTACAATTCCAAGTAGAAGATCTTGTCATGGTGCACCTAAATAAAGAAAGTCTATAGAAAGGATTACCTAACAAGTTGCAAATGAGAAGTTTGGGTCCATGTGCCATTCTAGCCAAGTATGGAGAAAATGAATACAAGGTGGACCTACCTAGTGACATAGGATTGTCACCAGTTTTCAACATATAAGAATTAGTTGCTTACAAAGGACCAATCCAAGGTTCAGATTGTAGTTACTCAAAGGTATCAGATGATGCAAACAACCTTCAATTACCAGCAAAACCAAATCCAAAGGCTGAAAAGGTATTGAGTTCAAGGATCACTAAGAAGATAAAGCATCAAATCTATTGGGAGCACTTAATCAAATGGCAAGGTATGGATGATTTTGAAGCTACATGGGTGCTTGAGATAGAGTTTAAGAAGTTAGGAATTGATCAGAATCTAATCCCCAAGGAGGTGACTTATTTTTCTTTTGTTTGGGAGAATGGTGCAGGAGCACCTAGGACTTAGGCTCATAGTCCTTTCACAATTTTTTCTTGTGCTGACCTTAGCCAAGTCAGTTTAATAATAAGGACTCTAGGAGGGTCCAAGGAGTGAGTATGATGTTTTTTTTGAGTCAAGTGTAGGCCTAGTTGAGTTGGTTTTCTTCCTAGGTGTGCACTTTGTGAATAAGTAGTAGTTTGAGTAGGAAATTGGCCTTCTTGATGGTCAAAAGTGTTAAAAATTGGTGTGATCATGAGAGAGGTTTAGTATGGCCTTAGGAATGCTTAAAAATTCATGAGTAAATGACTTAAAATAGGTTTTATAGGTTGGCAAAGCAGAAAGTGAAAAGTTGTAAAAGTTGCCATGACAACTTTTGAAAGTTGTCATGACAACATTTGTCCTAAAATACTTAGCGATGGAGTTAGGGATAGCACAACACCCTAGAATTCCTCCACACATGGGGAAGAATATAATAACCTCCTCTTGCATGGTTACCAAGGTTGGAAGTTTAATTTTGTATGATCAACAATCTGAAACTACTCATTTTCGGACTGTTATCACTATTTTGGTCTTATTTTTGCTTACAATGTGAATACAAATGGATTGAATCCATTTATCCAACTATGGATTGAGTTTATTTTGTGCATTTAAGATTCATTTGTTTCATTTCAAGCATTGTAGATAGTCTGTGTTGGTGTTTTCATAGTTTTGTTTTCAAACAGCTAGTTTTGGCTTGTATATAGCAATTTCTAGTGAAATGGTTGCCTCGTAAAATCCCTCAGTGCTACCATCATGTCCTGTTGGGAAATGGAAGGAAACCACTTTTATAGTGTACATATGCAAGGAGAAGTTCTGGAAGTGTTGTTTGACATGGCTACCACCTTGTTCCAGGCGAGTCCAAGAGCAACCCGGCTAGAGAAGACATGGTGAAATTTGAGTGCTTAGTACAGAGGTGAACACAAAACCACAACAAAATGATTTGGAGAGCTCCATAAATTCCATACAGAGTTTCCATAGCAAGGAAAATCCTTGACAAGACCTTTTGATTCCCATTTCACAAACTTGACCAGTCACTGCCAGTTAAGAGGCCTAGAAACCATTCAAAACCCTCATTTTTGGGTTAGGGCATTGTATGGCAAGTTGGGAAACCAAAAGTACCAGAATAACTTGGGGATAGGTACCTATTACAGTAGGTCCTGTTACTTTACCTACACCTATTCATGTCATCTCTGGTAATTTGACTTACAATCTTCTATTAGGGAGACCTTGGCTTCATAGTATGCAAGTTGTCCCCTCAACTTTGTATGGGTGAGTCAAATTCATTTATGACAATATAACATACACCTTGCTAGCTGATACTAATCTTCCAGAACCATTACGAACTGGATCTTCTTGTTCAACTACTTCCAATCCTTCTACCACTTCAAATGCATCTACTTCCTTTAAGGATTTTGTCCCCTCTAGTACTCTTGATCCTTCTACTCAATCAGAATCTTCTCCCAAAGATATCTTTTCTCCGAAAAGGCTCTCTTGGATGATGATTGGGGCTCTTTAGACTTTAATCCTACTTTTGTAGGAGAATATAGAATGCCTAAGATTGAGAAGGGAAAATCTAAGGAAGAAACTAAAGAGGAGCTCACTTTGTCTAAGCAATTCAGTAACAACTTTGTGGCTACCTCCGATTCAAATAAATCTTCAACATATTCCTCTAATACAAATAGCACTGAGATCTATGGGGCATCACCATCCCTCTCTGATTTAGCATCCCTTCATGGTCGTGGTTTTCACATTTTGGCTAAGAGTGGCTATAGTGGAAATGGTTGTGGCACAAATGAACAAGGAATTAAAGTTCCTTTAGAACATAACATGCATGAATATTCATTTGGACTTGGATATAATCTTTCTAAGCCCACCAAAGCATCTAAAAGACCATCTCTCAATGTGAATGCTATATTTAGTAGTGATGATGATCTCACTTCAACTAAATCATCTTCTACTTCTATCAACTCTCATTCCCCTCATAAGGAAATCTTGGAGATGAACAAATCTCTTTATGACTCCCCTCAAATTTCTAAATCCACTTATGAATCTTTATCTCCTATTCATCATAAAGTCCTTTCCTCCAGGGATAAGGCTCTAATAAATTACACTCATCCCTCTTCTAAGGTTTCCTGTGACTTTTCTTCTTCAATTTTTATCATTTTATACATGTTTTTGATCTCACTTATAGTTGAGCATTTAGCATGTCATATTCAAATACCTCATTCAATCTATCATGTCTTTAAATAACATTAATGTCTATTATGTTGCTCATCATTATGTGACATTGGTAGCTCATTTACTGGGGGCTCATTGTCATTCATGATGGTACAATTTCAAGTGCAATCATATTTTTGAAGCAACATAATAGCCTAATTTTCTATGTTATCTCTTGTTCCTATGGGGACAAGAGTGATTTCATACATCTCTTCTTTTTATGGTTAAAATTTCCCTTTGGGGCAATAGTGTGGAAATATTGATCATCTTTTCTTTAGAATCCTCTTTTCCTAGATATGGGAGAAGATGTGTATTCTCTTTCTTATCCTACCCACTTCTTGTGAGGAGCATTTTACATACACTAATGTCTTGCTTGAATGAACTCATGTGAGTATGTAGTACATTTTGCTTATGTCTAAATCTCTCCCTAGAAGATTGTGTAAGTCCTTCTCATTGTCCTTATCCTTGGGAGGCAATGATCTTTCCTTATTTTTATCTAAGGATCCACTTTTTCCTATTTCGTGGATGGTGTGAACTTTATTACTTGATGTTATTCCTTGTATGCATTTGTTGTTGTTTGTTCAAGGATTCTCTCTTACAAGAGGTGTAAGTCCTTGACTATAGCCTCTTTTGCACTTGGTAAAATACATCCATAATGAATTCACTCTCCCAATTGGGTTCAAAAGAGCATCATCATTCATTAAGAATCATTTTCACCTCGCAAAAGAAGGAAGTATTGCATTCTTATTCTCTTCTTTGTCTTATTCTAGAAGATGTTATATTTGTCTAAGACAATTCCTCTCAGGGATAGGTGTCTTTTGTACAAAGATCTCTTCTCCTCTAAGGATCTCCTTTACACATACTACAAGATATCCCTTTTTTCAACTATCTTATCCATGCTTAAAGAGTGCAAAACTCTCTTGCTTGGATCTATGACATTGTTGCATTTTTGGGGTATCTTCTTTTGTGATGAAGGTAGGTATCCTTGATCTACTTTACTTATGACATAAACATTACACTTTTTGAGCAATGGGTCATTCTCGGAACCAGAGCACAGACTCTTAGAGCGAGATGTCTCCATTTTTATTTTATGCAAGGTGATTATTCTCAGAACCAGAGCACAGACTCTTAGAGCGAGATGTCACACTTTTGTACTATACATATACAAGTTGTAGCATACTCGGGCATAGACTCCTATGAAGTACTTCTAACCTCCCTTATACACACATGCACGAGGTTGAGTGGAACTAGCAGCATAAGGCTAGACTTTCTCACTCTCCTCCCTTACATGGATCACCTAGACAAGATCTAGGGGTGAGAAGTCCATGTTTTCTCTCTCACTATTTTTCTCATGGATCACCAATGTGTGTATTCATGCTTTTTTCCTTTCTTTTCTTCTCTTTGCATTTTGTTTCCATTTACATCCTTCATCTTGTGTTAGAGAACTCTCAAATCCTCACACTCTTTGTTGTGTTGGAATTGAGATTTAGTCCTCTTTCTTACCAAATGATTCTCCATTAGTTTTTGATCTCATATCAAATCTTCTTGTGAGCATTTGTCATCAATATTCTTTAACAATTCGAAGTGGTAAACATGATACCCTGTTTCAACTCACTAAAATTAGCAAGCCGAAACAAGGGGGGGCATATAGCTACCCTCAAATTTTCATGACCTTCCTTAGTAAGCATTAGGTGATTTTGTGATCTAACGTGTGTTTTGTACGGTGCGGTTCCTAACTATGTACTGCAGATACCACTGGGGGCTTCGTTCGACAGACTTATGGATATATTCTTTTTCAAATAATGTTTACTTTTCTGTACTTTAGCTTTCATATGCACGTAGTGTTCATATGACCGCTAAAGTGGGGGCTAAATGTAGCATCATAAATTGTACGCACTTGCTAGGGAGGTACAATTTCACACCTAGTTTAGCACCTGCCTTGGCGCATTTTGAATTTTGCATTGCATTTCCCCTTTAGCACTTAATTAGGTCTAAGGTTCTATTTCATCATCTTCCATATCATAAAGTTGGGCCCTTTTCATTAAAGTGTGCCCCTTTTATTTTATTCTTCCAATACATCATTTAATCAAAAACCCTAATTAGGTCCTATTTTGAACTTGGGGGCTTGATTTTGGGGGTCAAAACATCTTGAAATCAGCTGTAACTTCGGGATTTTCTCTAAAATCATCATATCCGACGGCCCTAAAAATTTGGTGAAAAGTTGTCGGGACCATGGCGCCCGGAGTGCACACAGTCCCGGACATTTTTCTTGAAATTTTAGGAGCGCAATCCAATCATAAAATAAAGCTTAACCCCAAGAAATTGGCGGGAGATTCAATCTCTAGGTCGGCCAAAAGTTGAAATTAAAACCTAGGTTTCATATATAAGAGCTCTCTTTCTTCATTTGAAAGGATCTGAATTTTGGTTTAAGGAGCTTTCTACGCAGCGAAAGAGAAAATCTTTGAAGACTTCAACAACATTCAACATCCACCCATCAAGCATTCATCAATTTCATTCATCCATTCAGGGCTTTGAAGGCATTGAAGAGCAATAGGGGATCACTGACTGAAGATTGGCTTGTACCCCTCCCTTGGGGTTGGGTATGATTTCATGTTGTTTTCATGTCTTTGCATAAGCCTCATTATATCATTTGTATTCATGCTTTAGATCACTTTGCATCTTGATTTGGAGCATTTACATTATCATTTACAAGCAATTAGGGTTTATTTTCTAGGTTGCTCTAGTTTGCTTACTTGCATTTTAGGATCTTGCACACACACAAGGTCTGCACACACACTACTTTTACAATACAACTTGGCTATTCATGGAGGTGGAAATCACCAAAGCGGGGGTTTAACTAAGGCAAAACCCTATATAGTTGCCTACAACCCTTTTCAGATATAAGTGCAAATTTTTGAATTTGAAGGATGCCGCAAGTTGCAGATCCGACAGAGGCGGACCGAGATAGAAATTCACACCAAATTTTAGGGCAAAAGACCAGGACAGAGGCATGGGGTGCCCTGGTGCTGCCATGACAGGGGCGCTGGGCACCCTAGTCCTTCTGTCAGACAGCAAGTTTCAGACAGCTTTTCAGGTTACAAAACAACAGTTTCAATAGCAGTTTCAGGAGCAGAATCAAGACAGTGGTGCCTGCGCCCCCATCCTGAACATTTTCACTCAGATTTTAACTCTAGGTACGCATCTGCATTCTTTCCTTGTCCTTGTGTTTACAGCTTTCCATTGTTTAATCTCAAATTCTGCAATCTTGTTATTAGTTCATACTTGCACTTTAGGGTTAGGAATTGAACTTGCATCATTTTATCTTTCAATTACAACAAAGGAATAGAAACCCTAATAGGTAGCTCGTGGCTCTCTCTTCCACAAAAAGAAGTAGCCAATTGTGTGATACCTCTAGGCTCTTTCGTATTCCGCAATGTGTGTCAAAAGGTAGGATTAGGGCATGTTAGCCTAGTCTCGCTTTTTCCCCTACACACCAACCAAGGACTCACTAGTCCTCTAAGACTTCTCACTCTCCTTATCATTTTATCTTTTTCCCTCTCAAGAGATAAAACTTGGGCTTCTAATACTAAAATCTGACCATCGATAGATGTAGTCAAGGAATTTGATCCATCAAAAGAATTGACTATACCTACAATGTTCTCCTGAATATCCTTGATGCCTTTATCTGTCTTTGTAGTAAGTAAACCTATGTTACAATATACTCTATAAATATTAGTACACTGCCTCAATGTGTTATCAATCAATTTTAGCTTATCTTTAATCTCCTTCCTCTTCGACTCAATCATATGATCAAATATTTCTCTCTTAGCCTGTGTAAACCTCTCCAATGCATGTCGATTTCATAACTACTATAAAGACTGAAAGTCCTTTAAAATTTGCTCTGTGATTATTCTAATCTTGTCGGATGGGCTTGCTCCTTTGTCAAATTTATACTTCGGGACAAGTGTATGCAAAACTAGGATAGATTGATCAATAACTCCTTTATTCACAAATCCTTCCTTCATCATCTTCTGTGCTACAGAAATGCAAGAGCTAGTAACAAAATTTAGACGTTTTGATTGAGTTACCTTGTAACCATTGACCATGCTTCCGAATCTGATATCTCTGTCGATGATAGTACTAACCCTCATTGATCGCTTGTCTGATGTTGCGCTAGTGATATTGTTGACCTAATCATTAGAAATCTTCTACTTTGGATGTTGTCCAACCTATGATAAAACGGTGATGGCCTCGATGGCATCCTTCAAGATCTTATATGGTCTATCCAACCAAATAAATTCTCCATGCACTCTGTTCAAAACATACCTGACAATGTCATCTTCAAATTCCAAAATATGCAGAATGCCTATAAACCCTAGATCCTCAATATGCTAGTACTCGAGCTTAATCTTTCCAGAATCTCCCATTAACTCACTCATATACATGCTCTTAATATCACTAGTTCCCAAATCCTCAATGTGACAATGAATGTAAGTTTTGACATCTTTGACATATACAACTCCTTCCGGGACTTGGGAAAAAGTGCCAACCGAATCATCCAAAGTTTCTATATGTGGACATCATTTAAAAATTGGCCTAGGATGGTCCTTAACCTCAACAACAATAGGATTTGTAATAAAAGTAGGTACAGAGGATGATCCTGCTTCCATGATAAAAGATATATACCTGTGAAATAGTTGCCAGTGAAAAACCCTAAAGAACTCTTCTGATTGCTAGTGAAATCTCTCAAGAAGATATCGATTGCACTGAATCGCCTTAGAATCATTTTGAATCGCTCTGAATGAAAAGTGATAAAAAATGAAGTGAATTCAACCATTTAACCTCCAAGAAACCCTAACTGTCATTGATACAAATGACTACCGGTGAAAGACACTGGATCTCGATCAAACATCTACATGCTGGATGAGCATCTCCAATGTTTGGAACATCTTCCAAAACCTCTTCTCAGGGCATATGCAGTATCATCATTAATTTTCCTATACTAGATGACCTTCCTGCCAATGTAGGATCAACCTCCTCTATCGATTGAGTTACTAGAGTATTCCCATCTGCTGATTGATCTTTTGTCTTCTTGACCCATTTCTTGATATGTTCTTGCCAGATTTCATCAACCTTCTCTTTTCCTTTCTCATTTGATCCTTCATTGTCAATGTTGGCATTCTACACTATTATGAGAATAGTTGATGTTGTCATTGATGGCAACGAATTGGAAACCCACTGACATCACAAACTTCACGCACTGACAGACACTGGCACTGGCAGGAGCTTACACTGACATTCAGATTACATTGGCAACAAAACATACCGACACTCCAACTGACATGGGATGAACTTTTGTTTATTGTAATATAATTATCTTTTGTAAGCCGACATGGTATATTGTAAAAGACTCATCTATGTATGAGATCTTTTAGGTCATTTTGATAGGAGACATATGATATGTATGGTAGAAAATAATTGTTCAGTGACAGTGAAGGTTTCTAGTTAAGGTATCTATCTGAGCTTAAACTGGTACTAAACCTAGCATTAGAGATGTTGTTTTGAGAAGTACATTGTATTAGATTTTATTATCCATTTTGTAGTCAGTGAGACTCTTATTTGAGTAGTCATCTCTAGGCTGTTGGCCTCCCTGCATGTGCAGGCCCCTATTGTAAATAGTATTTATTCATTGGACAGTGAGTAAATATTGTGGGTCACAAATCCCACTGAGATTTTTCCCACACCGGGTTTCCTCATTAAATATTTGTGTTATGGTGTGTTTCTATGTTGTCTCTATTATTTCTGTTTACTACATTAATTCTTGTTTACCGGTTGTTACCTTATGATTTTTTAAAAAATCTTGGGTAACCCTTTCACTGGCTAATTATGAAAAATGGACATAAATTTTTAATACTTTCATTTAATAAGGGCTTAATAAATTATTTGTACTAGAATTAAATATTATCATATTGTGCAAAATAGTTAAATATCAAATTATGTCAAGTGAAAATTAGGTGAAATTCAGTCAAAGATTTTTACCTTTCATGTAAATTAATTCTTTCAAGAATTAATTTTTATTGTAATGTGCAGAATTATTGTACACAAATATGTAGAAGTCTTAATGAAAGTGAAAAAGAAATGTAAGTGGGTAAACCAAACTTGGGAGGAAAAACTATTGAAAAAGAAAGTTAGGTAAAAGGGAAGTTACGGGTAGTTACCCAGCTACTTTAGGTATGGATGAATTCTTTAAAAGGGGATTATTTTTATTGTTGGGGGAATTCTCTCCTCTATGCGAAAAACAAGGAGATTTGTAACCAAAGTTTATTGCTTTTACTCATAGTTGAAATACAGCTTGATAAAAGAATAATTGGTTTCTCTCATGAATTGATCTTTGGAAGTCTTTGTGTTGATCAAAGAGAGTGGGCTTTGTATCACCAATTTGGAGAAATATTGATAAACTATGTTTTATCAATATTTGCAATTATTCATTGGAGGATTTTATGAATATTGAAAGACCATGTGCTGTTAATATTCATTTATATTTTCTATGTACAAGCATTTATTTCATTTTCCATATTACTTATACCAAAATTATTAATAGACTTTGTGCTATTAATAAATGTTCATATTTTATTCTGGTCGCAATTGTTTATTTCTTGGAGAGGAGGGATTATTTTGAAATATAAAATTAACATTTGAGGGAACTGCTCCTCTTTGAAAGCAGAGGAAAATCATCTTCTCCATGATGGTTTATCCAAAGTTGCAAGGTTTTGTTGTTGTCCATTGGGCAAATTGGTAAAGAAAGGACAGTGACAAATTCATTTGCTAATAGTTTTTGGCAGCTCTATTGGGGATCGAAGTGCCTTGTGCATTCAATTTTCAAAAAATTTAAGGTACCTCCCCTAGGATGGAGGTTGGTGGCTTTGTTGAAGATAAATACCAGAAGGCCTTTGTGAGATATCCATAAGTACTAAAATATTGGATTCCAACAAGAAAGGAGAATGAAACATATATCTCTCTTTATACCATCATTTTAAGAGAATCCAATCATTGAAGTTGTAGGAGATTTAATAAAAGAAGCACAATTCTTGAAAGATTTTTATGGTGCTGTGCCAATCCAAAAAATAAATAAATCTCCACCTAAAGACTTGAGAAAAGAAGAAGAAGTTGGTGACATCAGGAATGAACAAGGTAATGATCTTGAAGCAAAATCAAGTCACAGTCAGCAAGAAGAAGAAAAAGATTCCAGTAATTTTCAAACTTCTGAATTTCTCATCTCAAATGCACCTTTGGGAGAATCAACACAACAATTTTCATATAAGCAATTACAAGATCAAGATATTCAAGGTATGAAAAAAATCATTGACATTGTGACTCTCTTTGTGAAAGATAATATGGATGTAAACAATGAGGAATATCTTGAATCCATATTTATTTTCCCACCCATGCCTTGTACCTCTCCCATAGATGAGATAAATATTATACTGATGTTGCTTCTTATTTCTTTTACAAATCTTCCTCCAACTTACAAAAAATTGATTAGAAGAGGCTCATACTTTGTTCAGCCTGTAAATGGTCACATCTAGCCTTTTCTCTTCTCTCCTTCCATTGTAAATAACCCATTTTTCTTTCCAATTTTGGCTTGTTTTTTTTTTTTGTTGGGTGTGTTCTTGTCTTCAATAAGGTTACAATAGCTTTGCAAATTTCCCCATTACTTTGAATCCACCCACATTCTGAAATTTTTCTTGAAATAAAGGCCCCCCAAAAATGGACTATGTCTTATGCTCAAGCAATTTAACCATCAACGCTATAATTTTCAAACCTCTTCCTAAATGCACCTCAGAATTCTACAAGCCTTCTACAAAAATATAATCTCGGTGGAGGATGCTTGAACACACTAGAGGCTCATTATCTATTGGATGGCTATAGGTGTTTTTATTGGCTTCGCAATTTTGTTCAATATCTTGCATTCAGTGATGGAGAAAATATTAAAGAAATTACGTAGGCAAGCATAATATAGCATGGAGAAAAAGATTGAACATTGTAGATTCATTCATATTATTTCTTCAAGGATAAAAATCTGCAACATCTTAAGCAAGTGGTGGAATGCATTTTGTGAAGTCACATATGAAGGGATGGAGCTTGTAAAGTTGAAAAACACAATGGTAAGTCTTCTTGATGTGAGAAGCCTATTGACAAAGACAAGGAACAAACAAATCATTTTGAAGGCATATGTATGAAGAATGTTGGAAGATCGGCCTTTCCCTGAACATTGGAACTAGGTGTGCTATGTGTTCGAGAGTTTCAATATTCCCCAACCAACTGACTAATGGTGGTGAAATATATTTGAAGCCCCAACACTTCAAATATGTAAAGTTGCGGCCTCATGCTTTTGTAGGGTAATTCCACAGATGTGCAAGCATATAGAGACGTGAACTATTTGACAAAATGCCTCAAGGAAATGCAATCTCATGAAATGTCACAGCAAAGAATGTGATGATTACAAGAAGTGCACAAATTGGGTGATTAAAAAATTATTTTGAAACTTTTAAATAGATGTCGATGGTTAGTACAAAGAGGAGCTCCACAAACTTGACATCATTTACTACTAGAAAGATACATAAGCATAGGCTAGGCAAGTAAAATTGTTGATGAAAATGAATCAAAGGAATGCAGCCTCATAACAGGGATTCAAAGACATCCAATAAAGCACGACAATTGAATTACAAAACCACTTCAAAGAAGCATTCGGATGTAGATACAAGGAACTTTCTCAATTGGAAATGCTTGTTTTGAAGCCTAAATTACTGAAATTGGTTATCCTTATGAACAACGACTCTGTAGCCCAATAAATAGGCACTGAGATGTCCCAGAGATTCTGGAGTTCTCTTCATTTTGTCACATAATGCAGTCCCTAGGCAGAGCCAATGTTACGTTATGATTTTTTTAAAAATCTTAGGTAACCCTTTCACTGGCTAATTATGAAAAATAGACATAAATTTTTAATACTTTCATTTAATAAGGGCTTAATAAATTATTTTGTACTAGAATTAAATATTATCATATTGTGCAAAATAGTTAAATATCAAATTATGTCAAGTGAAAATTAGGTGAAATTCAGTCAAAGATTTTTACCTTTCATGTAAATTAATTCTTTCAAGAATTAATTTTTATTGTAATGTGCAAAATTATTGTACACAAATATGTAGAAATCTTAATGAAAGTGAAAAAGAAATGTAAGTGGGTAAACCAAACTTGTGAGGAAAAACTGTTGAAAAAGATAGTTGGGTAAAAGGGAAGTTACGGGTAGTTACCCAACTACTTTAGGTATGGATGAATTCTTTAAAAGGGGATTATTTTTATTGTTGGGGGAATTCTCTCCTCTATGGGAAAAACAAGGAGATTTGTAACCAAAGTTTATTGTTTTTACTCATAGTTGAAATACAACTTGATAAAAGAATAATTGCTTTCTCTCATGAATTAATCTTTGAAAGTCTTTGTGCTGATCAAAGAGAGTGGGCTTTGTATCACCGATTTGGAGAAATATTGATAAACTATGTTTTATCAATATTTGCAATTATTCATTGGAGGATTTTATGAATATTGAAAGATTGTGTGTTGTTAATATTCATTTATATGTTTCTATATACAAGCATTTATTTCATTTTCCATATTACTTATACCAAAATTATTAATAGACTGTGCTATTAATAAATGTTCATATTTTATTCTAGTCGCAATTGTTTATTTCTTTAAGATGAGGGATTATTTTGAAATATAAAATTAACATTTGAGGGAGCTGCTCCTCTTTGAAAGCAAAGGAAAATCATCTTCTCCATGATGGTTTATCCAATGTTGCAAGGTTTTGTTGTTGTCAATTGGGCAAATTGGTAAAGAAAGCACAGTGACAAATTCGTTTGCTAACACCGGTACACTATTTTGGATGGAAAAGTTATTAATAAGTTCAAATATTCTATACACTAGTTAGAAACTGATTCACCCCCCCTCTCAGTGTCTGTGGGACTGCCATAGAATCTAACAATTGGTATCAGAGCCTGGTCCTCTATTTGTAAAACCCAAATAGATTGAGGAGGATTCTAACACCGATATAGATGGAGAACTTAAGAAAATAGTTGGAAGGAGCTCTTGAAGATTTTGATGCAAAAAAATTGAAGAATATCAAACTTGAAGATGGTCTAAGGATTGCACAAGAATTCATAAAAGGACTTCAAGAGAACCTTGTTATAGCACAAAATAAGAGAAAGGAACTTCATGAGAAGATGCAGAATGATGATGATGAAAAAGAAACTCTTAGAGACATTGCAAATAAGTTAAGACAAGAAAATAGTAATATGAAGAATGAAATGCAAGATATGATTATGGGGTTATGTAAGGATATTAAAGATGGGAAGAAGAATGAAGAAGACTTGACTAGGAGACTTAATGATGCAGGAAATGAAAATCTGAGACTTGGTCATGAAAATGATATGCTAAAGATAGATCTGATTCACGTGCAGCATGATAAGGAGGAGCTTACAAGACAAGTTGGAATTCTAGAAAATGAGTTGGTCACTGCAAATGAACACAAAGAAAAATTCAAGAAAAGTTCAAAAAAACTTGATGTCATGCTTAAAAGATAGAAACCTGATGGAGATACAAATGGACTTGGATTTGAAATTGGAGAAAGTTTCGGTACTACAAATAATCAAGATCAGAACAAACCAATAAGACAACCTAATGCTTATAAATTTAATGGGAAATGTTTCAATTGTAATAAGTATGGTCATAGAGAGAATCAATGTAGATTTAGAAATAATCAGAATACAAACTTACCCACCGATCAATGTTCCAAATGCAACAAAGTTGGTCATAAATCAGAAAATTGCAGAATGAATGTGAAATGCTATGTTTGTGAAAGATTTGGGCATTTATCTAATCAATGCAGATCACAAACCGATAAAGGATATGGAAAGGCTATTCAGAGAAATAATCTAACTTGTTATGCATGTAACAAGATTGGACATATTGCAAAATTTTGTAGAAGCAAAAATACACCGCCGAACAATAAAGGATCTAGTTTGAAGGGCAAAGAAAAGGTAGATGAAGTAAAGCAATAATTTTCAAAACAATGGATCAAGAAGAGTGATCAGAGAATTGATGAAACTATCTCTGCACTGGTAGAATAGAGTAATCCTCCAGCGGTAGAATATTCTTCATCTAACTGAGGAATAATCCTTAGGGAGTATTGCAGCAAGTTGGAAATCATGCATTCTACCCTCGGTTGATGGTGAGAAGATACATTTCTTCTTTATCAGTGGTGTGTTAAGTTTTCACTTAACCGATGAGCATTTAATGCGGTTGTTGAAAGATATTTCATTATATAACATCGGAGATCCCTCTTTTTTTGACTCATCGAGAATTCAAATATCAGAGAGCGCAAAACTGAGCAAGGGCATTCTAAGGTGAAGCTACGAAGTGATTTTCAGGCATTCAGAGAACTTTAGTTTAGAGGTATTTATCATAATGGCAACTTCATCTTCTATTCCTGAGTTTATTGCAAAACCTATCATTGTGGAAAATATCAAACGCCCTAGACCCGTGTTCAAAATTATTCCCAAGATTGCAAAATAGGATGATTTTGTCAAAGCTTTTTAGAAAATTCCAAAGGGTGTAGCATTTGTAGAAGACCCTAGAATCTACATACATTGCAACATAGAAAACCTAGGGATTGAGGATTTAAAGAAAATATTTAATGAGGTTATTACCGATGGAAATGGTGTGATTAAACCTGAGCATAATATTGTGGAAGACTTAGGTTTTTTAGAGATTCTAAACATCCTAGAATTTCTAAAGGAAGTTGTAAGACTTGTATTAAGAAGAGTCCATGGAGAGTTCATATGGTTAGATTCAATTTGCAAAATAACCAAGGAGGCAATTAAGATAGTTACTGTTTTACCTTCAACTGGTAGTAGGCCTGATAAAACCAAGAAAATAACTAACAAGGGAGTTATGGAGTTAACCGAAGCCACATCTAATAACAGGTCACTTAGAGTGAATGATGTTAAGGATATAAATGTGAAATATGTGAGTATGGTACTAGGATACAAATCAACACATGCAAATAGACTGAATTCTGATTCTAGCCTTTGTATTCATAGTGCATATGAGATGGTGAACAATAATGTTAAGATTTATGTGTGTGAATGGCTTAAAGATGAACTGATTGATAACTTAAAGAATATTAAGGGAGACAAGAATGGTACTTTCCATTTTGGAAACCTAATAGTATGCCTGATGCTATACTTTACCAAAGAGATACCCGACATAGGTCACAAGGATTTTGGTTATGACATCCTGGTAGGAAAATAGATACATGAAGCTTTCACCGGTATGGGAACTAACTGTGATAAGAACATTACAGACTAATTCAAAATATTTCAAACTAAGATGAGAGCAAGAGAGAGACTACAAATCTATTTTTTCATTAAGCAAGATGAAACTTGGATGGAAGCAGTAAGCCCTAGAACTATTTGGGTTACTGAGATGGGTTATGAGGTAGACCTATCTGTTCTGGAGACATATGCTAAATCTCTACTTGATGCACCAAGGGAACCATCTGAGAAATTCTTTGGTAGTACAGAAACCATTGAGAGTAATGTATCTATGTAGAAGAGGACAAAAAGAAGAGAAAAGTTTATCAGAGATGCCTCCAAGAAGGTCAAAGAGATCAAAGAAAATGTCATGAATATCAGTGGTATATGAACAAGTGAGCTTGAAGGACTGCAACTTGAAGCACATGTTTCACCGATTGTAACATCTTTTGATACTAACAGTGGCAAGACTGCTAAGTTTAAGAGAGTGGAAAGGAAAAGGAAAACCACACCGATACCATATCCTTCACCTAAGAAAACCAGGACACTAAGGAAAAAGAAGCAGGTAGTTAGGGAACTGCAGAAGAAGCTTACACCTAAGAAGAAACAGATACCAGTTACCCCCACACTGGATGATCTATTGAATGAGATTAAACAGGAAGGTAATCTGGTAAATGTAAATAAATGGTATAATTCTTTTAAAGATTCTAGCAAACAAACCATTGAAGAAAGCATTATTCTACATTTGGATATTTACAAGAAAGTTTTGATAGAAGTGAGATATGAGTTACCCAATGATTTGTACATGACACTAGAAGCTAAAAGACTATCTGTGATGAAACTGGATAAGAAGTTGAAAGTTGAAGCACTTTTGGCTGTACATCTGGTAAATTATAGAGAAGAGATAAATGAACTTAATTCTGAAGCTAATCGGTCAGTATTTGTTAGTGGACACCGACAAGTGAGCCTGATGGTTGGAAGGGTTAAAGAAATTGTTGATGAGACTACAGATAAATGGGACATATTTTTTATAGAGAAAGAAAAGCAAGAAGAAAGAAATAAACCAAAAGTGGAAAATACATTCAAGGTATATCAGAAAGACAAGGGAAAAGGTAAAATAGGTGGTGTACCTTCTATAAAAATAATAGATAACATCCCTCCACCGGCTTAGGATGCCCCTCCATTAACTTCAACATCACCGGTAAATACAGCTAATCCATCGGATATAGCTATTGAAGGTATAACTCATGATGATACTAAGTCAAAGTCTGAGATAATTTTTACAATGAATGTGGATACAAATAATATAAACATTGTGGTGGACAAAGAGACTGCAGAGGTTAAGGTAGATAGTGTTGAGGACAACAATATTTCAGAGAAACTGACACAAACTATTGACTCTTAGGAAACTGAGATACTGGCTCAAATAGAGCAACTCGAGATTGAAAAACCAACAGAGGACAAGACAACTAGCACAGGGCCACCAGAATCTGAGAAACCGACAGTGGTACAGATAAAGAAATAGTCTGAAGAAGAGGTTCATATTGAGTCTGAGACACCGGCAGTTACAAAGGTGCTTAATCAATTTGAGAAACCATCAAAGGTAGAGGTACAGACATAGACAGATCCACCAAAAGAAAATATAAGAAAAGTGGTTGCATCTGATAGAATTAAAGAGGATATAGTGAAGGTAATTGGTCAAACATCTATTGAGAAGAAACCCACAATAGAACCAAGCACATCTACAGGTGAATTTAGACCTACTAACATAATAAAGGTTCTATTGGATTCCATTAAGAGGATTACATATTTCAATGCCTCTTAGCATTTAAGGCAATTGATAACACATTACCTATTCTAAAGATGATTGTACCAAATTGCAAGATAGATCACATTAATGATTCTCTAGGGAAATTGGACACATTTTTCAAATTCATTGTTGATAATGTAATAACCATAGATAAGGTGAATGAGGATACCATTAAGGAGAGAGTTGAAAAAAAGAAAAACACATTCTTTTAAAACACCATAAAGAAATGTACCGGTCGCTTGGATACACTTTTACCGGTACTCAATTCTACAATTTTAGAGTATAAGGAGTTATATAGAGAAGCATGTAAACCTCACTGTTTGACATAGGACATTGATGAGGAGATAAAAAAGACACAAAAGGAAATTTATGAAATTGTGGATAATATAATAGGTTCATCTGGACTTATATCAGTTTTTGAGCAAGAAATGGCAGTTTTTGAGGAGAAGTTGGAGAAACTTGAGAAAGAGAAGGCAAGGATAAGGTCCAATGCCTGGGAACTCAAAAGTAAACTTGGTCCAAAATTGGACAATCTTATTACTTAGAGAATTGAATTATCTAAGGCAATAGTTCAAGGAGAGTGATCACCAGAGCAGCAAATGCACTATCTCACCGGTATGATCCAACAGACTGAGGCAACTCTAAATGAAAGCAACAAGTTTATGCAGAGTTTGAATCTAGTTTTGGCGGGCATCTTTCAAATAGTAACCAACTGGTTATAGACTTTGAGGTAGCATTTTTGTATTCTTTTGATTATTTATGACATCCTTTTTCATTTATGTCAAAGGGGGAGTAGTGGAGAGAAAAATGCATGTACAAAGGAGATCACTTGCTCAGGGGGAGCACATCTTTTTGGATTTCAGTTTTGGGATAACAGTTTTGGATTTTTCTCATGATTGTTTTCGTCAATGCCAAAGGGGGAGATTTTTGGCATTCTACACTCTTATGAGAATAGTTGATGTTGTCATTGATTGCAACCAACTGGAAACCCACTGGCAATAGGTTTCTACATGCACTGATAGACACTGGCACCTGCAGGCTTTTACACCAGCATTCAGATTACATTGGCAAAAAAGCATATCGACACTCCAACCGACATGGGATGAACTTTTGTTTATTGTAATATAATTATCTTTTTAAAGCCAACATGGTATATTGTAAAAGAGTCATATATGTATTTGATCTTATAGGTCATTTTAATAGGAGACATATGATATGTATGGTAGAAAATAATTGTTCAGTGACAACGAAGGTTTTTGGTTAAGGTATGAGCTTAAACTGGTACTGAACCTAGCATTAGAGATGTTGTTTTGAGCAGTACATTGTATTGGATTTTATTATCCATTTTGTAGTCAGTAAGACTCTTATTTGAACCGTGAGCTCTAGGCTGTTGGCCTCCCTGCATGTGCAGGCCCCTATTGTAAGTAGTATTTATTCATTGCCCAGTGAATAATTATTGTGGGTCACAAATCCCACCGATTTTTTTCCCACACTGGGTTTCCTCGTTAAATATCTTGTGTTATGGTGTGTTTCTATGCTGTCTCTATTATTTTTGTTTACTGCATTAATTCTTGTTTACCAGTACACTATTTTGGGTGGCAAAGTTATTAATAAGTTCAAATATTTTATACATCAGTTAGACACTGATTCACTTCCCCTCTTAGTGTCTGTGGGACTGTCATAAAATGTAACAGCCAACCGGTTGATTTCTTCTTCTACAGAACTTAGCAATATGTCTAATCATGTTCCATACATATCATGTAACATTGTTCTTTTGAATTGCTTTGCTAAAACCAGTATAATTGCTTGATCTGCATTGATTAGCCATATGTCCAAATTTTCAAATGCATAACATTTAACATTCATTATGCAATCTTTTGTCTTATGACTATACTTATCGCATTTAGAACATTGACCAGGAGCAGAATCAGGGTTCTGATTTGCTCTATTTCGACATTGCCTAGCCATGTGACCAAATTTATTACAAACAAAGCATCTACCATTAAATTTATAAGCATTAAACTACCTTACTGATGTCTTATGGTTTTGATCTTCATTTGCAATACCAAAACTCTGCCCTTGTTCAAATCCAAGTCCACTGGAATCTCCATTCTGTCTCTGACTCTTCAATAACTCATCAAGTTATGCTGAACTAACCTTGAAGTTTTCTTTATACTCACTTGCAATATTCAAATCATCTCTCATAATACCATTTGTCTCTCAAGTTCTTTCTCATTACTTTGGTATTGTACTAAATCAGATCTCAACATATCATTTTCATGAACCAACCTACCGCATTCCTCAAATTTGTTTTTTAGAGATACAACAAGATTTTCTTCCTTTTTCTTTTGGTCTTCAATCTTTTTAGACATCCTCATAGTTAAAGCTTGCATTTAATTCCTCATGACCATATTTTCCTAACTTATCTTCTGACATCTTTTATTAAAGGCATCCTTCTCATCTTTATCCTGATTTTGCAAAAGTTCCTTCCTCCTAGCCTAAATAGATGACAACCTCTCTTGTAGGACACAAATGAATTCCTGAGTAGAATTCAATTCATCTTGTAACTTCAAGTTCTTCATCCTTTCAGCATCATAATCTTCAAATCCTACCTCAAGTTGCTTCTTCAAACTCATATCCATGGATTTTAGATTCAGGATCTCCCTCAAGTTGTTAAACTTCCTCCAAGGCACAAGGCTCTAATACCAATTGTTGGAATCCAAGAACACTGAGAGGGGGGGGTAAATCAATGTTCTAAATAAATGATCAAATTTAGCCTTATTAAAACATGCATTCACCAACTGGTATATCGGTACATATAGAATTGAAATAAGTAAAGCAATCAATAAGCCAATCATACAAATGAATACCATAACATAGATATTTATATGTGGGAAACCTCAAAGAGGAAAAACCACGGTGGGATTTGTGACCCACAATATCAATCCACAGGCCATATGAAAAGATATTATCAAAATATGGGGGCCTACACTTGCAAGAAGGCTTACAACCTAGAGCACACTGCTCAATCACAAAAGGAGCCTCACTTACTACATACAAATCTAGACTACAATCTAGAGAAATGATTGAACTAAAATGATAGCATCTTCTATGCCTAAATACAATTCCTCTGTTTGTTTCGGTCTGAGACCCTAAACCCTTACCGGAATACCCTCCTACATAAATATCCTCACATACATGATCTCTCTCATATATCTTACATATCCTTTTTCACATCCTAACATATTCTTACATATCACAAAATGATCTAATCAACTGACCTATATATCCTTTATAATCCATCATGCCTTATGTTGGCTTACAAAGATAATTACAATATGAATATACATGTCGGCTCAATAAAATAAATACATGAATATCAAGATCAATTGTCAATGCCAAATCTTCCAAATGATGTTGGCCTCCAATACCGATAACCTGATGAAGTCATGTCGGCCTGCAATGTCAGTAACCAAAGAATTTCTTCCAACCGTTGAAGATACCTGCCGGTGCCGATGAATTGTCTACCAGTACACTACTAAACCAAAATATGAAGCCGAAACATGTTGCCATCAATGGCAACATATTGAAACCAATCAATTGAGTATCAATTGCCAACAAAAAAAACTCAAGAGGATCGAACTATGTTGCTCCAAGGAGACAAATGAGAAAAAATTTCAACCATGAGTGGTATGTACCTAGATTCCATGGCTACTGCTACAAATGTAATACATATGGCTATAGAATTGTTGATTGTAGATTAATGCATAGGTCTTCTCCTATTTTTTAAAGTAAAAATCCATTTGCAACACTTAGGGATATGAATGTCACTTGTTATCATTGTAATGGGTATGGTCATAAGAGTTATGAATGTAGGAGAAACATGTCTTAGCCCTACAATAGTTTTTCAAATTCATCATTCAATGTGAATGTAAAATGCTATCTGTGTCAAAACATGGGCCACATTGCAAAACATTGTAAGCTTAGAGATGCCAAACAAAAGAACAAAAGGTAACCTTTAGAACCAAAGACAAAATCATATCAAAATGTCGCAGTAAAGAAGAAGCAAGAATCAAAACAAGCATGGGTAGAAAAAGAATAGGACAAAACTGAGTCAAGTTTGATTGTTCAAATTGCCCTGCATGCTGAAAGGAAAAACTTATGGGTAGTAGACAGTGGTTGTTCTAATCAATTGACTGGAGATAAGAAGAAATTCATTAAATTAGAAGATTGGAATGGTGGCTCAATCAGATTCAGAGACAACTCATCAATCAAAATCAAAGGAAAAGGTACTCTTAGCATAGAAGGAAATTTAAAAGATCATGATGTATACTATGTGGAAGGTTGTGGCATAGAAGACTAGGACACATCAATTTTGATAACCTTGTTAGGGTAAGAAAGAAAGGGTATGTAATACACATACCTCAAATAATTAAGCTATCAAGCACCTTTTGTGATGAGTGTCAAAGAGGAAAACAAACAAAGGCCAGCTTCAAAACAAAAGAATATTCTACCACAAGGTGTTTAGAACTTGTGCATACTGATTTGTGTGGACCTACAATGACAAGGTCTCTAAATGGAGAAAGATACTTCATGTTTCTCATAGATGATTTCTCAAGGATGACATGAGTCACCTTTCTGCAAGACAAATCACAAGCCTTTGAAAGATTCAAAATCTTCAGGAACATGGTTAAGAAAGAAAGTGGATACAAGCTGAAGTGTTTAAGATCAGACCATGGAGGTGAATTCATATCAAATGAATTTGAAGACTACTGTGAAAGGAATAGAATCATAAGACAATATTCAACTTCTAGGATACCACAACAAAATGTTGTTGTGGAGAGGAAAAATAGAACAATCAAAGAGATGGCAAGGACAATGCTGAATGAAGCAAATTTGCCTAATGTTTATTGTAAAGAGGTTGTTTACACTACTATATATACATTCCACAGAGTGCAATTAAGGGTGAACAACAATATGACATCTTATGAACTGTGGTTTGATAGAAAACCCTCGGTTAAGTACTTCAAGGTGTTTGGCAACAAATACTCCATCAAAAGAGATGAAGATGGATTAGGAAGATTTGGTTCAAGAAGTGATGAAGTTATCTTCCTGGGGTACTCAACTCATAGCAAGGCCTATAAATGTTTCAAAAAGAGGCTAAAGAAGGTGATTGAGAGTGTACATGTTAGAGTGGATGAAGATCTACATAAAGGAAAATAGAGCATAATAAATCAGATTGAAGAGCCATATGTTGAAGGTGAAGAGCAATCTAAAAGTAAAAAAGAAGAATTACCCAACAAGACTCCAAATAGATATGTGCAAAAGAATCACCCTGAAGAGAAGATCATAGGCAAAAAAAAATGAGGGGGTACAAACTATAAAAATTCAAGAAATAATGAACAAGTAAAATTTTGCCTCATGACTGAGATGGAACCCAAAACATATGATAAAGCCAAAAAAAGTTAGAAAAGGATGAAGGCTATGGAAGAACAGTTGTTGTAGATTGAAATGTGAGAGTTGAAAAACACAACACCACAAGAGCCTAAAGATCTTCTGCAAGCTAAATAATTTGTTACAAGGAGAAGCAAGGAAGCAAAATCACTGAAAAACAAAGAACACAGAAAATATGCTTAAAAGATGAGAGCTCAATATTCCCCAAAATGTGTAATGAGATAATGATACAAAGAAAATAAAATTAACCTCTAATAGGTCAAGAAACCCTAAAAGGGAAAACCCTAGGCTTTCACATAATAATTAATAAAAGAATTAATTATTATGCACCTGATGTTAGCTTAAGTGTAAAAAGAGATAATAGGGAACTTAAAGAATTAAACAAATATTGTTCAATTAATCAAGTAAAGACCCAATTACTCTAACACCCCCCTTAAGATAGACTTAGGGAGAAGCTAAAACCTAGAACAACTACTGAAAGCAGGAAAGATGGGTCCCGACAACAAGGCTTGATTAGGTACCCAAATACAATGAAATCTCTATGAAACAGAGACAAAGGAGAAAACATAGTGGGAAAAAACTCCTCTCCAAAAAGAGATAAAAGAACATGCTAAAAGAAGAAGAAGAAGGAAGGACAACCTCATAAAGACCCCCCAAGGACAACTTCCTTCACCCCAAGCATAGAGTGCAACTAAAGATAGTGTGGTGATGCAAAAGGTTTCGTGAATATGTCTGCAACCTACTCGGCAGTGGGAATGTACTCCAGAATGAGAGAACCATCCCGAATCAACTAGCAGATGAAATGCATGTGAAGCTCAATGTGCTTCATCCACTGATGCTCTACCAGGTTACAGGAAATATGAATAGCACTCTAATTGTAACACCAAAGAATAGTGGGACTATCAGGAGGAAAACCAAACTCAGTTATCAACTATCGTAGTCATAAGATCTCCTGATTGGCGAGCACAGCAACGCGGTACTCAGCCTCTGTAGATGATAATGCATGAGCAGTCTGCTTCTTGCAAGACCATGTGATAGGACCAGAGCCAAGATAGAAAACAAATCCAAAAGTAGACTTCTTATCAGTGACATCAAAACCCCAATCTAAGTCAGTGTAGCCAACAATGTGAGGTTCCCCTGATGTGTAGTGAATGTCATGAGAACTAGAGCCCTGAATGTATCGCAAAATACATTTGGAAGCTTCCCAATGATTCTCATGAGGATCATGGGAGAATCAAGAGACAAAGCCAACCGTGAAGGGAATATTAGGAAGGGTGTGAGTCAAGTACAACAAACTGCCAACCAACTACCTGTAAAGTGTAGAATCTACTGAAGGAGTACGACAAGCAGTAATCAAAACAACCCCTGACTGAAAAGGAGTGGGAGTAGGCTTGCAATCAAGCATGCTAAAGAACCAAAGCATGTCAAGAGCATACTTCTATTGGTAAATGTAGATCCCATCAGAAGACTAAATCACCAGAAGACCAAGGAAATAGTGCAGAAGACCAAGATCTCTCATCTCAAACTGGTCCATCAAGGTGCATTGGGTATGCTGAATCATAGAGGATGAGATACCTATGATGAGGAGATCATCAACATATAGCACAAGAATTAGGATCTCACCCTCAAGAAGTTGAATGTACACTGTGTGATTAGAATGACTGTGGGTGAACCCAGTGGAGAGCAAGAAAGAATCCATCTTCTCATACCAAGCCCAAGGGGCCTATTTGAGACCATACAATGAATGCCAAAGTTTGCAAACCAAAGAATTGTCCTGCACAAATCCCTAAGGCTGCTCCATGTAGATTTCCTCCTGGAGGTCCCTGTGCAAGAAGGCACTCTTCACATCCATCTGAACACTGGGCCATCCCCTAGAAGTTGCAAGAGATAGCACAAAGCGAATAGAGTTCATCTTGGCGACAGGGGCAAAAGTCTCAAAGTAATCAATACCCTCAACCTGTGAGAAACCCTTCGTAACAAGATGTTCTTTGTACTTATCAATGGAACCATCAGTAGCATACTTAGTGCGATACAACCAGCAAAACCTAACCATCTTTCTACCTTTAGGAAGAGGATAGAGATCCCAAGTATGATTATGCATCAAAGAAGAATACTCCTCCTCCATAGCACAATCCCACTCAGGGTGTCTTGTAGCTACTAAAAACTTCTGAGGATCATCTAAAATAACATGAATCAAAAGACTAGAACCCACAGTATGAGAATGGCTGTGATGAGTATCAAAAGGATCACCGGCCATAGGACCTATCGCCTCAACAGTAAGGCAAGCCCACTTGGGCATCTAAGGTGGAGCAGGTGGAGGTGGGGATGGTGGATCATCAGAATCATCCTCAAAATGATTCGGAAGAGATGCAGTGGAAGGAGTAGGCTAGAGAAGTAGACACTGGAGTCGGGGTATTCACTGTGGGAAGGCACTCATCAAACTGAACATCCCATCGAAATAGGACCTCTCTGGAATCAGGATCAAACAACCTGTATGCCTTAACATCTTGACAGTAGCCAACAAAAATGAGTGGTTGGCTCTTCCGTTCCATGGCTTTCCTCTGAGCATTAGGAATAAAAGCCCATGCCTCACTACCAAATACTCAAAAAAAAGAAACATCAGGCTTGTCATGAGACCAAGCCTCCTCAGGAGTCATATGTCAAGTCACCTTGTGAGGCATCCGATTCTGAATATAGTTGGCACAATTGACTGCCTCAGCCCAAAAAGACAAATCCATGGACATGGACTGAATCATAAAATTCGCCATCTCCCGTTAAGTTTTGTTCTTGTGCTCAGCAATCTGCTGAGGGGTGTAGGGAATAGTAAACTAATACTGCAAACCATGCTCAGTGCAAAAATCTTTGAAAGCCTGATTCACATACTCCCCCCCATTATCTATATGTATTCATCGAATAGAACAGCCTAACTACTTCTCTACAAATGTCTTGAAGATTAGAAATGAATCAAAGACATCAGACTTGTACTTAAGAAAGTACACCCATGTGCGTCTGGAGAAGTCATCAATAAAAGTGAGTACATACTTGGCCCTAGAAAAAGGAGTGGGAAATGACATGAGATCACTGTGAATCAACTCCAAGGCTACCAAAGCACGAGAGGCTCTTCCCTTTGGAAAAGGATCTCTATGATGCTTGCCAGGCACACAACCATGACAAACACCATTAGTGTAGGAAATCTGTGGGAGCCCAAGAACAAGTGCCTATGTACTCATCTGCTGAAGATATCTATAATTGACATGGCCCAAGTGCTCATGCCAAAGATAACTCACTGAATCTACATGTGCTATAAGAGATGAACCTGTACCCGAAGGGGGCTCAAATTCATCAAATCTATAAAAATGGGATGTAGTATCAACACTCCCAGTAGCCACAACCAAAGCAGGGTCATGAAGGTCCCGAATAACCACATCATGTGGTGAGAACTCAACTATCTTACCAGAGCCAAAGTGGTAAATCTGATAAATGGACAGGAGGTTCATCGAGATGTTAGGGACAAACAAAACATCTTGTAGAGTACCCCCATCCAAAGAGACAAAACCTGAACCCAAGACTGAAAGCTGAACTGAGTCACCCATTGCAATCTGTGAAATACCACAAGAGGAAAGAGAAGTAACCAACTACTGAGTGTGAGTCATATGGTGAGAAGCACCAACACCAGAATCTATATCCATGTGGACCCATAGGTCGAAGCTCTAGAAGTGAGAGCAAGACCTTTGCTTGTGGAAGGAGAAGACGCCTGAGCTAAGGAGATGTGATGTTGCTGCATGGCTTCCTCTAAAGCCTCTAATCATTTCCAACACCTAGAAACTAGATGTCCTTCCTTGCCATAAAAACTGCAAGTATCTTCTGATTTCTTCTTAGTCTTGGAGGAAGACTCACCAGACTACGAAGATTTCTCTTGTTTTGGAGGAAATGGAGGTTTAGAATCAGACTTAGGAGGTGGCTTGGAGGAAGACTCACTACCAGCAGAATTCTTCTTGGGTTTCGGTTTCTGCTTTTGTTTCTCCTTAGATGACTGAGAAACCAATGCTTTATTCTTGGATCCTAAGAGCTTATCCAGCTGAGAAAGATGAGATTGCTCATGAGACTAACGCTCACAAAAGACATCAAAGGTAGACATGTTGAAATGAGCACCCAAGACATCCATGGTGGATTAGAAAGCAGAGGCACAAAACTGAAAATGACCCCAAAGCTTCGAAAGAATCAAGTGAATGCACTTTGTGTCTGTCTTGATCTTGCCACATCCCTAAAGAATAGATGTGGTAGCCTTGAACTTGTTCAAAAAATCCTCAATGGTGGGAAAGGAATCAGGTGACAAGGAAACCAACTCTGCCTCAATCTGTAATGCCTGAATCTCATTAACCCTCCCGAAGAGAGAATCAAACTTCAACCACATAGCCCGAGGAGTAAGAAACTCATCAAGGTGAAACAAAAGACTATCAAAGACATGCAAAGAGAGAAAACCCATGGCCTCGTCCATCTTGTTTCATGCTGAAGAAGCTCATAAGGATGCTGCAGTACAGGCTAAACCTCATCCAAACAAGACCACAACCCTCATGCTTGAAGAAGCCTCGTGATGCGGGGCTTCTAGGTGTGATAGTTGTGTGAAGTCAACAACTCAATTGAAGGATCTGCCATGAAGACAAAACTCTACACCTGCTCCTGCTTGTTGAATTTTTTTATTATGTGATTTTTCAAAATAGACAGAAGATGTAGAAGGGTTTGTTTGTTTTAAGAGTTTTGGTGTTCTTGATTTCTGAGATAAATGACAAAAAGTGAGAAAAAAACCCCCCATAATAGATAAACCCAAACCCTAGTACATACTGATGAGAAGGAAGTAGTACATAAGCAAAAAAAACTTCAAACTGATATCTCATGTACCTGATGAAAATTTTGAGAAAAAAAGATCACAAATCTGAATAGAGCATGGTGAGATATTTCCAACGCCTATTTGTTTTCAAAAAATGAAGTCCGTTTGCCCAATCTACAGCCCCAAAAGTGCAGAAAAGAGTCCCAACTTTGACTGAAAAAAAGTATAGTCAAACAAAAGATTCAAAAAAAAAATTAAATACTACAAGGTCCGACTCAAAACTAGCTTTCTGAGGCTTATTCATTTTCCAAAAAATGACTCTGGATGCTCAAGATATGACCAAAACACGAACCCCCTCTAAAACAGGCAAGAGGGTGGTGGTCCGGTGGAGGAGCTAGGAGAAGGTGGCACATGAGCGGTGCTCTGGTGGCACTTCAGGGAGGAGCAACGAAGTGGTGGGCAGTGGATGAAGTGGTCGGGTGGCGGAGGAGGTGGCCGGGCTGGCGAGTCGGGCAACAATGACACTAGTTGGGGCCAATAGGTGTGGCAGGTGGCCAGAGGGGGTCGCCAGGGGGCTGGAGGGATAGCGGGGGACTGCAAGGGTGGGGGCCAGTGGGAGGCAGAGGGCAGGGTCGGCAGGGGGCTGGACTATCAGGCTCAAAACCTGCGTAAAACCCTGCCAACCACAAATTCCTAAAATAAAAAATTTGAAACCCTTGTTTGCTCGTTTGCCCTTTTTTTTACTTTTTTGATTTTTTTTTTGATGATTTTTTTTTAAAAATCAATAATTCGGCCTGCATGCCGTAAAAAGGCAAAAATATTCATTTTTTCTTGATTTGTGTGCCAAGGTCGTACGACCTGGTTTTGGAGAAAAAATTACCCCCAAATGCTTAGGAGTCAAACCTAGGCAAGTTTTATATGACTATAGGGGTTTTTGGGCCTTCTGAGAATGATGGTGAGGTCCATTTAGGCCCAAAGTGCTTAGAAAAAAAACCCTATCCCTAAATACAAAAGAAAAACTTCCTGAAACCCTAGATCTGCTTCCAATGAAAAAATTATCAAAACAAGAACAGATAGCTACAAATTTGAAGCTCTGATACCATGTGAGAGTTGAGAAACACAACACCATACGAGGGTAAAGATCTTCTGCAAGCTAAATAATCTATTACAAGGAGAAGCAAGGAAGCAAAATATCTGAAAAAAAAGAACACATAAAATATGCTTAAAAGATGAGAGCTCAATATTCCCCAAAATGTGTAATGAGATAATATACAAAGAAAAGAAAATTAACCTCTAATAGGTCAAGAAACCCTAAAAGGGAAAACCCTAGGCTTGCACATAATAATTAATAAAATAATTAATTATTATGCACCTAATGTTAGCTTAAGTGTAAAAAGAGATAATAGGGAACTTAAAGAATTAAACAAATATTGTTTAATTAATCAAGTAAAGACCCAATTACTCTAACAGAAAAGAGAAAAACATGGGATTTGGTTCCTAGGCCAGTAGACAAGAATGTTATTGGCACTAAATGGGTCTATAGGAATAAGATGAATGAAGAAGGAAATGTAATAAGAAACAAGAAAAGAGTTTTATGCAAGGGGTATGCTCGAGTGGACGGCATAGATTTTGAAGAAAAATTTGCACCAGTTGCAAGGCTTGAGGCTATAAGGATGTTCTTGGCATTCTCAACCCAAAAAGGATATAAAGTATATCAAATGGATGTCAAATTTGCATTCTTGAATGACAATCTTGAAGAAGAGGTTTATATTGAGCAACCTAGAGGATTTCAACTACATGAAGATGAGAACTTTGTGTGTAGATTGATAAAAAAATTATATGGTCTGGAGCAGGCACCGAGAGCATGGTATTTCTGGTTGGATAAGTACCTCCATCAACAAGGTTTCAAAAAGGGAAATTTTGATAGTAACTTGTACATTAAGGTGGATGGAGATCACATGATCATTGTTGTGGTGTATGTAGATGACATCATCTTTGGAGGCAACAAGGACATCTTGTACAAAGAGTTTACTGATCAAATGCAGTTTCAGATGTCTATACTTGGAGAGATATCATATTTCCTTGGTTTGCAGATTTCTCAGTTAGATAAAGGAATTTTTATATCACAAACCAAGTATGAAAAGGACATGTTGAAAAAGTTTCAAATGGAGGACATAAAACTAGTTAGTGTTGGCATTTGAATGAAGATTGCATTAATGAGCTTAAGTTTTGTCATTGATGTCAATTGCAACCGGTAGTGAAGTTGTTATACAATTGGTAGTTGAGTAAGTGATGAAAACTGGTATTACTATTGGAGCAGTGAGATCAATTGGTAGCCCTACCTGTTGATATGCCAAACCCTAACCGATGGAGCTTGGTGAATCGACTGTGTTGATTTATGATCAAACAGTAATAGGTGATGATTATGCAATGTATTCATGATGCATGTGATGCATTTCAAGTGGTTTATGGCACATAGAGAACGGTTTTATCTTGGAAATGAGTGAGTACATTGCATGAAGTGGAAACCACGTGATGAGTTATAGGAATCGATGAGCGGTGATCAAGGAGCAGTCAAGGTTGTCTTGTACAATGTGTTGATGATTGCTATGTGATCTAACGGTCATGTTTGAACTGATTTCTTTGTAATCTCTATGAGATCTTAGGTTTGTGATGTGTTACCGACCTATTGTTTTTCTTATAAGGTCGATGAGTTGTTTTGTTGTAGTGTTGACAATTTTGGTTAAGTGTCAGTGTGATTGATTGCCGAACCAGAAGGAGTATCTGCAGTATGTTTGAAGGCATATAGGAGCATGAAAAGGATCTGATCAAGCAGAGTAGCACTATTTACTAGATCAACAAACCCCTATTGTTCTCTAACAATTACAACAGTTAAATCCCTTAACTGGGTAAGCTTTAACAGGCTTAGTGCTATCTAAATCCTCTAACTAGGTGATGCATTATATTGGATTTCAAATCCTTTACTGAGGTTACTCCTAACAGGGTATTTCTTCTAACAGGGCATTATAGTCAATCCCTTAACTGAGTGGTCCCTAACAGGATTTGTTCCTAACAAGACATTTTTGTAAAAGCTTTAACAGGTTTAGCTCCTAACTGGGCAAACTTCAGAAGAGTTTAGAATACTTGTGGGTATTCATCCCCACCGTGATTTTTCCCATTTGGGTTTCCACGTCAAAAATTATTGTCAAGTGGTGAATGGTTTTTGTGGTTATGTTTTGATATGGTTAATTTGCTTAACTGATAAATCCACTTAGATATGATAAGATGACTGGATATGATCTGAAAAAGTGCTTTTACTTATGTTAGTAAAGTATTTTGATGTCTTGGTGAAATGGTTTGAGAGTATCAGATCTGTTATTCTATTGGTTTGTTATGCCAGTCAATTGGTTAACTTGACAGTACATTTGCAATTTGTAGTTCAGTGTTGGAACCAGTTAGTTCAATGATTGATTTGTGATTTGGGTTTTGAGTTTGGTGAAATTTTAGTTAGTTTTCTATCTACAAATTCACCCCCCCTCTCAGTAGTTGTCTGGATCCTTATTGATTCATCATATCATCAGTTAGTACTCCCATGGTGATAGGATGAAAATTAAGCAAGGATGATGAGTTAGCTAGTGTAGGTCAGACCTTGTATAGATCCATGATTGACAGTCTATTGTATCTCACAACTTCAAGGCCTGATATTGTGCAAGCAGTGTGCATGGTAGCTAGATTCCAAGCTACTCCAAAGAAATCACAAGTGAATGCAGTTAGAAGAATCTTCAAGTATTTGCAGGGAACACTTACTTATGGCTTATGGTATCCAAAGAAGGGAGATTTCACTTTACAAGCTTTTACTGATGCTGACTTGGGAGATTGCATCGATGATAGGAAGAGAACTAGTGGTGGAGCTTTCATCCTTGGAGACAAACTGGTTTCATGGCACAACAAGAAGGAATATTCTATCTCTTTATCCATAGATGAAGTAGAGTATATAGCTGCTTCCACATGTTGTTCACAGGTTCTTTGGATGAAGTAAACACTCAAGGACATCCAAGTAGAGTATGTAGATCCAATCTCCATCAAATGTGATAATTCAAGTGCAATAAACATATCCAAGAATCATGTTATGCACTGAAGGAAAAAACACATATCAATTAAGTATCATTTTCTCAGGGAGAAGGTTGCAGAGAAGGAGGTAAAGGTTGAATATGTTCCCACAACTGAGCAAGTTGCTGACATTTTCACAAAGCCTCTTCCAAAGGATACATTTGAGTATATGAGATATAAGTTGGGTGTTGTCCCACCTTCCTTCAACACTTAAACATATTTATGAGGTATGTGGTTCCAGGGGAGCTTACTATTTTACTACTTTTCATCCTTGAACCTCATGTTTATCTTACGGGGAGTTCTGAAATTTTTGTGAGTAGCATCAAAGCTGCCTTTTATATTGTAATAATGGTTCATCTAGTGGAATCTAATGAAAATATCAACTGACAAGCATTTTCTAGGTTGAATGTCTACAAGATAAATGACTAGAGGTGGAGAAGATGTGGATAGGCTTTTATGGCAGGTGGTATGCAAGTCCGTTTCCAGTGTTGTCAAAGGCGGAGAAAGAGATGCTTTTGTGTGTTGTTGAGTGTGTTGACATCAATGTCAAAGGGGGAGATTGTTGGAATTATTTCTATTGATGTCAACAAGTCCTATAGAGATTGATGCCATAGGATTGTAAGGTTATCTGAGGCACTTGTACAGTTCAAAGGACAGAGACAGCTATTAGAGACAGTAAAAAGTTTATGGAGAGTATAAACTTAGTTTTGGCAGATCTATTTCAAATTGTAACAACCCAGTTACAAGGTTGAAACTACAAACTCTACTGACATCTTGACAACCTTTGTCATTGATGCCAAAGGGGGAGTAGTGGTATGAGAAAATAACCGACAGAACACTCATCTACTCAGGGGGAGTTCACATATTTTTGGTTCACATGTTTTTGGACACATATTTTTGGATAACACATTTTTGGATTTTCTCATGAGTGTTGCCATCAATGCCAAAGGGGGAGATTGTTGGCATATGCACACTCCAATGAGAAATTGAAGGTGATTGAAGGTTTTGTCATTGATGGCAACCTTACAATCCTATGGCATCAACATAACACACTCTACACCGGCACCAGCACAGAGAAAGGAAGCATACCAGCACAGAGGCCGACAAGATTTTTGATATATTATATTTTGTTTATTATTGAAAAAATTTGTAAGCCGACTTGATATCATTGTAAAATGACTTTTATATACAAGAAGTCATTGTAGGACATTTTGTAGTAAGGTAATAAGGCGAAATTAGGCAGACCTATTATGCGAAATATAGGTTAAGGGGTATATGTAAAGAACAGAGCAGAAACTGGTATTTAATCTGTCATTGAAGATGCTATTGTAAAGCAATACAAGTTATTGGATTTATATAATCCACATTGTAAGTCAGTGAGACTTCCCATTTGAGCAGTGAGCTCTAGGCACTTGGCCTTCTTACATGTGTAGACCCCTTTTGTAAGTAGTATTCTCTTATTGGCCAATAAGTGAATATTGTGGGTCACAAATCCCACTGAGGTTTTTCCCACACCGGGTTTCCTTATTAAATCATTGTGTTATGGTGTGTTTCTTATGTGGTTGCTTTCATTTCTATTTATTGCATTATTTCTTGCATACTAGTTAGATACTGATTCACCCCTCCCCCCCTATCAGTATCTATGGGAATCCTAACAGAGATGTCTTGAGGATGTAGAGAAGAAGTGTTGCAGGTTACAGATCAAGATAGCTACACTGATCAAGTGTTATGCAGGTGAAGTGATCTTATCGGGATAGCAATGCCAAAAAACAAAGGTAGAGCCACTTATCGGGTTAGCTGACAAAGGCTACATAACGATTCTATGTTATACCGATAAAGTAAACTACTCTGACATCGTTGTGTCAGAATAGTCATGTCAACCAATATATTGAGGATACATATCGAAGTTGCTATTGAAGTCAAAATACAGAATTTCTACTATGTCGATAGACCAAGCTATGGCGATACAGGTGTATCAAGAGAATTCACCTTGGTAAGTTCATCAGAATAACATATGTCGATATGGAGGAGGTCCTTGGAGTTTGGTGTTGGAGTTGTTGGCAAATGCACACTCCAATGAGAAATTGTAGGTGATTGAAGATTTTGTCATTGATGGCAACCTTGCAATCATATGATACCGGAAAGACAAATATACTGGCACTAGCAATGACAAACTCTACACCGGCACACAAAACATCGACAGTGAAAGGATGGATACCGGCACTCTGGCCGACAAGAATTTTGTTGATAATATATTTTGTAATTAATTGTAAAATCATTGTAAGCCGACATGGCGAGTTGTAATATGACTCATATATGTATGAGATCATTGTAGAACATTTAGTAATAACGTGATAGGCAAAATTATGCAGACCTAATATGTGAATTATAGGTTAAGGGTTTATGTATGAAGAAGAGCTAAAACCGGTACTGGATTTGGCATAGCAGATGCTAATTTGAAGCAGTACAAGACATTGGATTTGTATAATCCATTTTTGTAAGTCAATATGACTTCCTTTGTAATTGAGCAGTGAGCTCTAGGCACTTGGCCTTCCTGCATGTGCAGGGCCCTCTTGTAAAATAGTAATATTCCCTTATTAGACAGTAAGTGAATATTGTGGGTCACAAATCCCACCGAGGTTTTTCCCACACTGGGTTTCCTCGTTAAACTATTGTGTTATGGTGTGCTTTTCATGTGGTTGTTGTTATTCTTGTTTACTACATTATTTTTGGTTTACTAGTACATAGTATTGATATGATTTACATGTTTTAAATCAAGCAAATTCATAAACTGGTTAGATACTGATTCACCCCCCCCTCTCAGTATCTTTAGGAATCCTAACAATTGGTATCAGAGCCTGGTCCTCTATTTTTCAAAAGCCTAACAGCTTGAGGAAGATCTTGACACTAGTAGAGATGGATAACTTGAAGAAACAATTGGAAACAACTCTTTCAGACTATGATGCAGAAAATTTGAAAAATATCAAACTTGAAGATGATCTAAGGGTTGCTCAGGATATTATTCAAGCACTTCAAGAAAATCTTACCATTGCAAGAAATAAGAGAAGAGAATTTTGTGAAAAGATGCAAAATGAGAATGATGAAAAAGAAACTCTTAATGATCTAGTAAACAAACTAAGACAAGAAAGCAGTACTACAAAGAATGAGATGCAGGATATGACTATGAGATTTTGCAAAGAAATTGAAGATAGGAAGAAAAATGAAGAAGACTTGACTAGAAGACTGAATGATGCTGCAAATAAAAACACAAGACTTAGTTATGAAAATGATATGTTGAAGATAGATCTGATGCATACACAAAATGACTAAAATGAACTCATGAGACAGAAAGGAATCTTGGAAAGAGAACTAGCTACTGCAAATCAACACAAGAAGAAATTCAAGAAAAGCTCAGAAGAACTTGGTGACATGCTAAAGAATCAGAAACCTAATGGTGACACTAATGGCGTTGGCTTTGAAGTTGGTGGAAGCTCCATTACTGCAAACACACATGATCATAGCAAACCGGTAAGGCAACCAAATGCTTATAAATTTAATGGCAAATGCTTTAACTGTAACAAGTATGGTCATAGAGAAAATCAGTGTAGATCTAGAAATTATCAGAGCACTAATACACCCACTGGTCAATGTTCTAAATGCAAAAAAGTTGGTCATAATTCAAAAAATTGCAGAATGAATGTAAGATGTTATGTTTGTGGGAGATTTGGACACTTATCTAATCAATGCAGAACACAAACTGGCATAGGATATGGAAAAGCTATTCAGAAAAACAATGTGACCTGTTATGCTTGTAACAAGATTGGACATATTGCAAAATTTTGTAGAAGTAAGGTACCACCGACAAATAATAATGGTGCTAGTTTGAAAGGTAAAGAAAAGGTTGAAGAGGTAAAGAAAGAATTCTCAAAACAATGGATCAGAAAATCAGATCAGAATGTTGATGGGAATACTACTCCACCGGTAGAACAGAGTAACACTCCACCAATAGGAGACTCCTCACCTAACTGAAGAAAATTCCCTTGAGGGTTTTACAACAAATGAAATACATGCTATTATTCCCTCGGTTGATGGTGAAAAGTTGAGATTACTTCCATACCAGTAGATAAGATAAGTTGTAACTTAACCGGCATTAAATGTGGTGGTTGGCAAAAATAACACTATAAAGCAAGTATTTTTGCTCCATTTTTCATTCACCGAGCATTCAAATCTTTGAGAGCATGAACATTCCCGAGTGAAGGCATTTCACGCAAAGAAGCAAAGCAATCTATCAAATCATTCATCCTTAAGGCAAATCAAGGTATTTATAGCTATGGCATCTTCATCCACTCCTGAATTTATTGCAAACCCTACTATTGTTGAAGTTGTTAAGCGACCTAGACCCATTTTTCAACTAGTTCCTGAAATTGCTAAGCAAGATGATAGCATAGGTGCATTCTCTCAAATCCCTAAAGGAGTAGTATATGTTGAAGACCCTAGAATTTATATACATTGTCATATTGATGAAATAGGTGATGATGAAATTAAAAATATCTATTAAACTATAATTTGTGATGAATCTGGAAATATCAAACCTGAACATAAGATAGTAGAAACCCTAGGTTTCACTGAAATTTTTAGTATCCCAAATTTCCCCAAGGATATCATAAGAATTGTATTAAGCAGGGTACATGGTGAATTTTTCTGGTTAGACTCTATTCACAAGATCACAAAAGAAGCAGTAAGGGCAGTAATAGGGTTACCCTCCACTGGCAACAGACCTGACAAAACTAAGAAGGTTTCAACTGATCTAGTGACAAGCCTAACCGGTGCAACATTTGATAAGAGATCACTAAGGGTAAATGATGTAAATGATACAAATATCAGATTTATCAGTATGATCTTAGGTTACAAGACTACACATGCAAATAGGTTAAACTCAGTTTCTAGCCTATGTATTAAGAGTGCCTATGATATGGTAAATGATAATGCAAGGATAGACACATGTGAATGGCTTAAAGATGAGCTAATAGACAATCTAGGAAAGATCAAAAGGGAAAAGAAACGAACATTCAGATTTGGAAACCTACTTGTTTGTCTGATGCTATACATAACCAAACAAGTACCCAGTATTGGTGCCAAATATTTTGGATTTGATATACCAGTAGGAAAACAACTATCAGAATTGCTGAAAAATATGGGAGAGAATAGGGAGAAAACCATAAATGAGCACTTTCAAGCACTAAAGGCTTGAATGAAAACAAGAGTAAGGTTATCACAAGCTATTGTGGATAAGTACCAAAAGGAAATCTGTTTTGTGATAAAGAAAGATGAAATTTGGATGGAGGTAGTTATCCCTAGAACCATCTGGGTTATTGAAATGGGGTATGAGACTAATGACAACATAATAGAAACCTATGCAAAAGCCCTCCTAGAAGCTCCTAAGGAACCTGAAGAAAAAGTATTTGGTAGTGCTGAAACTATAGAAAGCCAAATTCAATCAAGGAAAAGAGTTAAGAAGGTTGAGACAATTGCTAGAAAAGGGACCCGACAAGCAAAAGCTATTAAGGAAGATGTGCTAAAACAAACCGATATAACTGAAAGTGAGTTGGAAGAACTTCAACCAGAAACTCACCTTTCACCGGTTGGAACTTCTTCAGAAAGTGACATACCTATTGTATTTAAGAGAGTTGAAAGGAAAAGAAAACCTTCACCGGCACCTTCTCCTACACCAAAGAGGACAAGACAAAAGCAACAGGAAGTGAGGCCCCCAGCAAAGAAATTAACTCCAAACAAAAAGAAGATGAATCTTAAGAAGAAGACACAACAAACTATTGCTCCCATTGATAAACTTCTCAGTGAAATTACAGAGGATGGAAAGTTGAAGAACATCAACAAATTATATGACACACTATCCGCTGATGACAAAGAGAAAGTAGAGAGCAATGTAATCTTACACTTAGATATTTTCAAGAAATTTTTGATGCAAGTTGTTGATGAAATACCAGCAGATCTATATAATAGACTAGAAGCTAGAAGAGTAGCTATTATTGAGCTAGATACAAAAATAAAGATTGAAAAACTACTTGCAGTGCACCCTGTTAACTCACCTGATGAGATAGATCAATTAATCTCTAAGGCTAACCGGTCATTATTCTCAACTGCTCGCCGGCATATAGCACTGATGGCAGGAAGAGTGAATCAGGTAACAGAGGAAATAGCAGATGCATGGGACATATTCCTGGTAGAAAAAGAGAAATAGGAAGAGTATCAAAAACCTAAAACCTTCAAGGTATATCAAAAGGACAGGGACAAAGGAAAAGGTAAGGTAGGTGGACCTCCCAGTATAAAGATAACAGACAACTTACCCCCACCACCTCTAGATACTCCATTGGTAGACACTACTGACAATCAATCGACAACTGAGAGTATGGAAACACCACATGAGGATACAAATCCTAATTCTAAGGTGTTATATACAAACATTGACACTCAAGAAGTCAATATTGTGGTGGATAAGGATTCAACTAAGAAATTAGATGTGGCAATAGAGCCACCGACAGGAAATATTGTAGTAGAAAACATTGAAATTGGGGAACTAAAACAAACTAAAGGATCAAGTGAACCCCTGGACACTGAAAAGGCAAAGACCATAGATGTTCATACTAATGCATCCACTAAGCCACCGACAAATACTGAAACTGAAAAACTAGTGGAGTCACCGGCAACAGGAAACACAAAGGAAAAACCAGCAGTGGACAACATAGAGAAATAGGTAGAGCAACAGGCTCCTTCATAGGTACAAACAGAGACAGTGCCACAGGCCCAAAATGAAAAGCCTAAAATTTTGTTTGTAGAAATGTAAACTCAAACAGATCCTCTAGAGAAAGAGGAAAGCAAAGCTATAACTACAACCAACAGATTACAGATTGTAAAAACTGTTGGACAAACATCTGGTATAACCATGACAGAATTCAAACCTACTAATATAACTGAGGTCATATTAGATTCAATAAAGAAAATAACAGAGTGCAATGCACAAGCCTATAAGGCTATAGATGACACTTTACCAATTTTGAAGATGATAGCTCCAAAGTGTAACATAGACAACAAAGATTCTTCGAGCCAATTAGACACATTGTCTAAGTATATAACCGGCAACCTAATAACACTGGACAAAATAAATGAGCATATGTTTAAGGAAAGAATGATAAAAGAGAAAGAGAAATTCTTTATGGAAATTGTGAATAACAACAAAGAGGAAATGGATACTCTTTTATCGGAACTCAATGAAATCATTTTTGACTTCAAGAAATTGTATAGGGATACATGCAAAACGAATGTATTAACAGAGGATCTTGACAAAGAAATCAGAAAAGCACAGGATAAGATTAATAATATTACTGATAATCTGATTGGAACATCAGACTCATTTTTGGAATTAGAGAAGAAAATTGCAAACCAGGAAGAGAAAATCAGGAAATTGGAAAATGAAAAACAAAGAATAAAGGACAAAGCAAAGGACTTAAAATGCAGACTTGGTCCAAGACTAGAGTATCTTATTTCTTTGAGAAAAGAAATATCTGAGGCTCTGGTTCCCAGACTAAAGACACTGGAAGAGAAAATGCACATACTCACCGGTATAGTGCAGAGAACCCAAGAGGCTATAAAAGATAGTAAAACATTTAGCAACGACATAAATTTAATTTTGACAGATATTTTTCAAATTGTAACCCACTAGTTACAAGAATCCGGGCAAGACTCCACTGACAGCGAATGACAACCTTTGTCATTGATGTCAAAGGGGGAGTAGAGGAAATGAGAAAAATGATCTACAAATGACACCATCAGCTCAGGGGCAGCTCATGTTTTTTTTGGTAAAACAATTTTGGCAAATTTTTTTTTTTGGGATATCAGTTTTGGACACTTTTTTATTTTTCTCATGAGTGTTGCCATCAATGCCAAAGGGGGAGATTGTTGGAAAATGCACACTCCAATGAGAAATTGTAGGTGATTGAAGGTTTTGTCATTGATGGCAACCTTGCAATCATATGATACCAACAAGACAAATTTACTGGCACCAGCAATGACAAACTCTACACCGGCACATAGAACACTGGTAGTGAAAGGATGGATACCGGCACTCTGGCCGACAGGAATTTTGTTGATAATATATTTTGTAATTAATTGTAAAATCATATAAGATGACATGGTGAGTTGTAATATGACTCATATATGTATGAGATCATTGTAGAACATTTAGTAATAATGTGATAGGCGAAATTATGCATACCTAATATGCGAATTATAGGTTAAGGGTTTATGTATGAAGGAGAGCTAAAACCGGTACTGGATCTGGCATAGCAGATGCTAATTTGAAGCAGTACAAGACATTGGATTTGTATAATCCATTTTTGTAAGTCAATGTGACTTCCTTTGTAATTGAGCACTGAGCTCTAAGCACTTGGCCTTTCTGCATGTGCAGGCCCCTCTTGTAAAATAGTAATATTCCCTTATTGGCTAGTAAGTGAATATTGTGGGTCACAAATCCCACCGAGGTTTTTCCCACATCGGGTTTCCTCGTTAAACTATTGTGTTATGGTGTGCTTTTCATGTGGTTGTTTTTATTCTTGTTTACTACATTATTTTTGGTTTACAAGTACATAGTATTGATATGCTTTACATGTTTTAAATCAAGTAAATTCATAAACCGGTTAGATACTAATTCACCCCCCCCCCTCTCAGTATCTTTGGGAATACTAATAGGAGTAACTATGACAATTTTGGTTCATGTTGGGACATCGAAATAAGTTTTTTTTAATAGGATAGTGTCCATATGTTAACCCGATAGTATTAACTATTACGATGGGTATTTGCTTCGAGATACCTTATGTCGATGAAGTTTGTCTCCATGGAGTTGAGCTTTCGAGATATCTATACCGATAAAGGGAAGTTGATTGTGTGTCATTGAAATGACTTGTTCAGACATTCTACCAAGTTTTTCCTATGCTGATAGTGTTGGTCATCCCGAGAAGTGGTTGTTTAGCATAAGTTTTTCAGTTTGGGGTAACCTATGTTGATAATGTGTGTCATCATAGAGGCTATGCTCGGGATAGCTTCTGGAAATAAGGAAAATTGAAGGTGAGGTTTCTCATTAGAGTAACTCATGCCAATGAAAGGAACCAAATACATCACAAGGAGATCGAGATAGGTTGTGAAGGCGGAGTAAGTGATAGAAGTCTTCCCAATAGTGATTGTTATATCGATGAAGGGACAAGATGTTACATCAGGGTAAGTCACACCGATAAGAATGGAAAGTTGAGGTGAGTTATCAGAGTAACGGATATCGGGATAACACTTCAAGGTTCGGTCGACAATTAAAACTATACCGATGGAGCTTTGAGAAATGCGACTTTGGGATAATTATGCTAATGAACATGAGGAAAGAGGAATATAAAAGACATAAAAGATTGGCATAAGTTTTTACTGTCAACCTGATATGTGCGATATGTCTTCATAACACGAAGGTTATCCATAGCATGAAGTTTGACTAATCAGAGCAGCCCGATTCTCCACATGGATTTTGATTGACCATGACCATCTGACTTGGATGAAGAACATGAAGACATGTGGCTCCCTGGTGGATAGAACAAATCAGATTTATAGACTTAGTGCATCTGATGGAGGTAGTTTCTGATCTTGTCTAGGTAGATCGAAAAAGGATGAAGAAGACATTAATGGTAAACCAGGTGGAGATTTTTTCCAGGGCTCGAGGTGATCAAAATGAAAGAATCAAATCTATGAGGCAAATTTATATTGCTAAAAATAGCAACCTAGTATGGGGAACATCCAGGAAACTAGAGGAGAGTCATTTAATGTAGATGGTTGATCATGAGAGAAAATCCAATCTACTACTAACCAAATCCTTAGAGAAATAATGAATTATTTTAAAACAAATAATAATTTGGAGTGAAAAATATTCTCTAGTGAAGAACTGATAGAGCAGAGCAGTAAACGCGATTAAATAGAGGTAGTTGTTACTAAAGAGACAAAGATAGATGTGAATTACCATAGAGAGGGCATTATTGGAGAGAAGTTGTTGTTGATCAGATAATGTGTGTGTTGTTGTGAAGAAGAGTAGTGATTAAGAACAGTGAATTTGTAGCTGGTGAAGAAAGGTAAACAGAGAGAACAAAGTGTGAGATTTGAGTTGTTGCAAAATCAGAGACAGGGAGAAGAAAAGATCAGCAAACATAGTGTAGAAGGTAAAGAACAGTAGAGGCAACAAGAAGTTGAGCAAGAACAGATAGAGCAGCAAAAGGAGAGAAGAGTTAAGCAACATGTGGTGAGTAGAGAGAAGAAAGAAAAAGGGTTATCAACAAGGTGCTACAAAGCTTCATTTGTAGCAAGATATCTAACCTGCATTTGAATCTATATTCATTGTAATCTTTGAGTGGGTGCTTAGAGCAGGGGTAGGTGCTCCTTGAGTTGGTGCTCAAAATGTCAGGGGTTGGTGCCATAAAACATATTGTAATCAATGATTTCTTGTGAGGCTGGATGTTGGCATAAATGATGAAGATAATGATAAGGAGATAATTGGCATATGAAGATGATGATGAGATGAGAAGATGACCGGTAAAGTCATTGTTGACATAACTTGTAAAGTTGATGAAGATTGTTGGCTAGATGACAATGATATAGTTATAAGTTGTTTGATGACTTTATTTGTGTTGTCATTGATGGGAACCATGTTTGTTGAAGTCATCTAAGTCATCTAGGCCTATTGGTATAGCTTGACCAGTAGAAGAATGTGTTAGACAACAAAACTGCTAAGTTGTTGTAAACCTGTAAACTTGAATAGTGTGATGATCAAGATACCAGTATGGGTGATTGGTGAGGAGTTAGATGTTGCGGTTTGGAACCTATGTTTATGATATTGGAATGAGTATGTGATTGCAATTGCATCAGCAAATTTGGTGTATTGAGTGAGTTATGATTAACTGTCATGAATTCAGGGAAGAAGAATGTATACTGATAACATATTTTTAACCGGTAATGATTTATGGTTTTACAGTGGATCTTATCATGCTCATAACTTAGTGATGACATGTCAGAAACCATGTGTAATGATAAGATGGTGTTTAAGTGCATACACGGATCAGATTTCTTGGGAAAAACAAATTTCTTAGCAGAATGTGACAAGGGTTTGATTGCTTATCAAATCGATGTGCGATGATCATTCAATGGTAGAAATTGTCTTGAAATTTGTTGTAATGTATTTTACCGGATTGTTTTTCCATGCTTGATGAAAATTCATTGTATTTTTAATGTGGTTAGGGTTATGTAACCAACCTAGTTGAAAAGTGTATTTAGGTTGCATTTGAGAAGAAATTTTGTGTTGGTGATGTGAGAAGAAGAGTGTGTCGAACTAGATTTGAGTGTCTACATGTGTGTAGTAGAGTTTAGCTAAAAAGGATCTGTGCAAGAAAGCAAGGAAGTGTTGTGATCAAATCATTTGCCCTGTTGTTCCATAAATGTTACAACAACGTGAAATCCCTTAACCGAGTAGATCCTAACAAGTCTTATTTATAAATCCCTTCACCAGGTGTTCATTAGCTTGAGTTTAATATCCTATAACAAGGTTACTCATAACAAGGTAGAGGTCCTAACAGAGCTAAGGTTAAATCCCTTAACCGGGTGACTCCTAACAGGGTCTACTCTTAATTGGGTATATTGTAAAGCTCCTAACAGGGCTAGGCCTTTAACCAGGCACATTTTGAAAGAGTGCAAAATATTTTGTGGGTCCTAATTCCCACCTTTCTTTTTCCCATTTGGGTTTACATGTGAAAAATATTTGTGTTCATGTGGTGATGTATTGTTGATGTGTGAATTTGATATCATTACTTTATTTGCATGTTGATGAACACTTAAATGTGAGTGGTTAATAAATCAGTTTAAAGGACTATATGAGTAGTTATCAGTACTAGTTTTTGAAGTATTATTAGAGTTGTTTAACTACTAATTCACCCCCCTCTCAGTAGTTACCAGATCCTCATAATAACACTGGATTGGATCAGTAGACTCCCACAACTATCCCACAACTATTCTCATCGAGTTTTTTCCCACATTGGGTTTTCTTCGTATAACTAGTGTTATGTGATGTTCTTTTGTGTGTGTGTGTCTATGTTTTCATTACATTTCTAAAATCTGCACACTGAACTTAAAGTTTTAAAATACACTGATTCAACCCCCCTCTCAGTGTCCATTTGTGTTCAACATACAATGCTTTCTTTTAAAATCTACAAACCACATCCTGATTTTCTGATAGTCCAAATCAATTTGGTTGCAAAATGTATACTTCTTCTTCCATTTCTCCATTCAGAAATGTTGACATAATATCCATTTGATATACCTTGAAATATTTGTAGTTATAAAAAACAAGAAACATTCTAATGGCTTCCATCCTAGATACTAGAGAAAAAATTTCATCAAAATCAATACCTTCTACTTGAGAATAGCCTTTACATACCAATCTTGTCTTGTTCCTTGTGACTTGTCCTTGTTCATTCAGTTTGTTTCAGAACACCCACTTAGTTCTTGTCACATTTTTGTCCATTGGTCTAGGTACTATCTCCCATGTCTAATTATTTTGTATCTAATTCAATTCTTCTTCCATTACTTTTACCAAACTTTCTTCTTTTCTCACTTCTTCATATGATTTAGGTTCAATAAGTGAAAGAAAACAACAATTTGTTTTCTCATTTACCTTTGTAAGACTTCTCCTTGTCTAAACTCCTTTGTTTTTATCTTCGATTATTTGATCTTTTTAATAATTCCCATGCACATATTTTGTGATCTTCATTGATTACTCTAATTTTTCTTTATCTTCTTTAGTTTCATTTGTGTCTTCCTCATTATTTCCTTTCGGATCTATTTTTTCTTCTAAAACAACAAGAATGATCTCAAATTTATTTCTTGAATGGGTTCAGGAATAGCTTAATCCCATACCTCACATACTTTCACATTTGTACTCTTCACTATATTATTCAATCTCTTATTGTAACACTAGTAGGCCTTGTTGTTCATAGTATATCCCAAGAATATTCCTTCATCTTCTCTAGTATCAAACTTTCCAAGATCATTTTCATCTCTTCTGATATAGAACTTACTCCCAAAGATTCTGAAATACTTCACAATAGGAGGTCTTCCATTACACAACTCATAAGGTGTCTTAGCGTGAATTACTCTTATATGTACCTTGTTAAGGTATGCACAATTTCTTTCCAACACACATTAGCCAAGTTAGCCTCCTTCATCATAGTTCTATCCATCTCAATAATAATCATATTCTTAGTTTCTACCACACCATTCTACTAAGGAGTTCTTGGAGCATAAAAATGCCTTCTCATACCATATTTATCACAAAATTATCAATTTCATTTGAAGTAAACTGTCGGTTGCGTCTATTCTGGCTCCAAATGGACATTTCGTATAATGTGTTAGCAACAAGTTAGTCAATCATAGTCATTAATTGCAAAATCGATGGTGTAAACGCATGACTAACACGTGTGTTAGTCAATCTGTACTGTTGTTTCAGAGCTAGAATAGATGCGTCCTAAATTGTCCACGTCTATCAAATCTCAAACACTTGATTCTAGCATCAACTTGATTTTCAACCATAGACTTGAAAACTTGAAAAGTTTCAAAAGCTTCAGATTTTTTTCTCAAAAAAGTATCCCATGTCATTCAAGAGTAATAATAAATAAGTAACATGAAAAACCTTTCTCCATTAAGTCTTCTTGTCTTTGTAGGGCCACATAGATCTGTATGAATAATCTATGACAAATATGAAGTAGAATACTTCTTGTAGACACCTAAAATTCTAAGTCTTCTATTAATTAAATAAATCTTTACTTATTTAATTCATTCATTTATCTTCTTCTAAGCCTTTTCTAATTTAAATAAATACTTTTATTTATTTAAATAATCTTTCTCGTAAATTAAATAAATATTTTATTTATCCCCTTTCTTCTATTAATTAAATGAATCTTTATTTATTTAATTAATTCATTAGCCTCTTCAATCCATGACACATGTCATTCATCTCTTAATTCCTACACCACCTACCCTCTTGTCATTTAATTATTTCCTCTACCTACCCTTTAATCCTAACCGACCATTTATCTTTACACTTCTTAATATGATCTCTCCATAGCCTATAGTGTTCTCTAAATAAGAGGATACTCTCCTTCATTATAATCCTAACCAATCTAATCACCTAATCAATACGTCTAATCAATCTTATGCAATCAAGCCTTCTTGCGATCAAGCTATCAACCACAATCCATTCTTTGTTGAGCTCTTGTGCACACATAAAATCTGAAGAAAATATATCAAGCAATCAATGGAGATTGAAAAACCTACTTGACATGTGAATGGTAACATTGCTTTATTTTGTGCATTTGAATGATCTTAGGTATCTCTATTGGTGTATGGTGGATGTCTCATTGTAGGACTTAAGATTGTTTGTGGTTGGATCTTTATGGTTTTACAATAGGTTTTCATCATCATATTTTTACCGCACACATTTTGGCACACCCGGTGGGACTCTTATCCCTTTTATTTCTAACATTTTATTTGTAGATCTAGCTTTTTTGTGAAGGTGCAGGTTGGATTTGCAACGATTCTCAGTTATTCTACATTTGCGACTGGTTTTTCCGCGTCTACATTTGTATTTCACATTTGTGCTTTCTATTTTCACATTTTTGTTTTTCTGTCGGCTTTGCGGATCTTAGATTTCAAAATCACATTTGTGCAATCATATTTTCGCATCTACAATTTTAAATCACGTTTGTGCCAGATATTTTTGCATTTTTTGTATTTTTTGTTTGATTGCAGGTGTAGGTTTTAGAACCCACGTTTGTGATTCGTATTTATGCATTTTTTCCCAGAAATCAATGTCTTTATCGATTGTTTTTGCATTTTTGTTGTTCGTTTGTTTTGCAAGTTCCAGATCCATGATTCCATGTCTACATTCAGAAGTTGCGTCTACATTCGATATAATCATGTTTTTGTTTTTAGCTTTTAGATTTGGTTTTGTCCTAACCCCCTGCATTGGACTAACGAAGTGGTGCAACTGTTTTGGTAAAGAGCAAATATCATATTGTCAAAGGCCCCTCTTTTTCACATTTGGATTTGGATTTTTTAAAAATTTGTCTAACTAGTGTGCTTGTAGGTGGGGGTAATATATCAAAACTACTAATCATTTATTGTAGGGGTAATCTAGGTGTGTCTTTGGATTTTTAGTCTAATTAGGGTCACATCTCTTTTTCATTTGGGGTTAAAGAACTTGTTTGAAGTGTTTGGTTCTCTTTGCACATTTTATGTTTATATCCCTAGAGTCGATAACAAAAGTATCATCTCCCATCGCCTTCCATTGGATCTTGGGTGTAAGAGAAATTGTTATCATTTTCTATTTAGGTAGGAGGGCCTACCTCCCGAATAGCCCATAAGGCCAAGTGAGAGGGAATGACCTAAGTGGTAACATGCTAAATCCAAGCTCTTCTGAACCACTATAAATAAAAGTGTTTGTGATGAAATTTGCAAGCAATGACTATTACATGCTTCCATAACAACGTTATGACTCCCTTAGTGTTTGTGTGACACATAAAACCTTATGGAGTGTAACCTCGACAAGACTGGGAGGCCTTCCTTAACAAAGTGTAACATGTTGTTGATTATGGCCACTCAAACATATGCCTTTAATAAAAACCCCTTATTTGAAAATCTAAAAACCTTCTAGTTGTTAGTACAGGAGGTCGGACCTCTAATGTCATTTCACATTCTTACGGTTCTTAGTAGAGATACAAAGTTCCCCATGGCGAGTTTTCATGGGGGCTGGTGCTTGGATTCCCTGGAGAAGTGAGTGTCGTGGAGTGGAGCTAGTGGGGTCAAGCATCTAAGTCTCCACTTTGAATAAATGTAGTTGGGAAACCAAGTGAGATCCAATAACTATTGTGTTGGCCATTCGGAGGAATTGATTATATGTTGCATTGATGTTTTGTCATTAATGTCAACACTAGATATTTTGGATGCTTTATTGACACCCTTTTCGTCCCAGTAGGATGAGTGCGTTTTGGTTGGTTTGGTTCTGGCATGATTCGGTATGCTCTGGTATGATTTAGTTATGGATTTGGCTTATTCATGATACTCATGTTCATATTTAGTGAGTTGGTTTTGGTTTGGTGATCAGATGCTATCCCGTTTACTTGAAAGCTTTGCTTGTGGTACCGGTGAGGGTTTCACCGACAGAACTTTGATGAAGATCTTTGATGATATGCATAAGTAGTGTTGGTATAGATTCTGGAGGAGATTCAGGATGTTGTTGGTGATCATGTTTGAGACTTCGTAGATGGAGATTATTGCTTTAGCATGTAGACCTATATTGGGTCCCAGTTGATCTAGGTCATGGACTGACTTAATGTAACGTGTGGATAGGACCTCTCGATGTGTTTTTGGGATGCCTTATGGGTTGATTATTGTTTGTTTGGTCTTAAGGCTGACATGTTCTGTAATTATGTAATTGGTTTATTGTCTGGTGGCTGACCTGATTGTTTATGGTCGAGGGTTTGTATATATATGTTGTAAGATATCATTGAAGATCATCATAGTTATGGTCAAAGGAATGAGAAATGGATATGTAATGTGTGAATAATGTAATATCATTAAGGCAGAGGATTTGGTCAATCATTGGAGATCAAATTGGGTTTATGTAAGAGGATTTAGTCCTCTGGTATTGAGCTTAACCAAAACTGTACTCAGAAATAGGAGATGTTATCTTTGCAGTTCATTTATTCTTTTGGATTGTAGTTTGGATTTCTATGTAGTCAGTGAGACTCCTTTTCTGATGAGCAACGCACTCTAGGATGTTGGCCTTTCTGCAAGTGCAATCCCCTTAATTGTAATTCACATACTTACTATAGAAGTATTATTTGATTGTGGGTAGGCTTCCCATAGTGGTTTTCCCCTTTACTGGGTTTTCCATGTATAAATCTTGGTGTCATGTGGATGGTATTTATTCTCTGATTATTGTTTATGCTTAATTGGTTTTAGTGCTATTCTGGTATTTATTTAAAGCATTCTAGTATTAAAGTTTTAATTGCTAAATGTTCTGGTAATTTGTGACAACTGATTCACCCCCCCTCTCAGTTGTCTTTCGGTTATTTGAACTGTCTAACAATTGGTATCAGAGCTTTTATCCTCTCTGTAGAAATCTTAACCGCTTGAGGAAGATCCTATGGTGACTAACAGTTTAAGTTCATCCAATTCATCTAGAGCTATCTTTCAGAGAGATATTCCTAGGTTTGATGGAACAAATTACACACTATGGAAGATTCAGATGGAGACTCATTTGAGATGTCTTAGCAAGGAGATTTGGGAGATCACACAGAATGGTGTTACACCTCATAATTCGGTATTTGGAAATCCTCCTCCAGCAAACCTGGATAAGGAGCTTGAGAATGAATATAGAGAAAGAGAAGCCCTCTTGTGTGCACTTTTTGATCAACAAATAATGGGATTAGCTGACAAATCATCTAGAAAGGCTATATGGGATAAGTTGGAGACTCTTAATTAAGGTAACCCTATAGTGAAGATTGCTAAACTTGATGGTTACTAGGTGAGATATGAAAACCTAAAGATGGAAGAAGATGAAAGGATTACTGCATTCATGGAAAGGGTAAATGAGATTGTTATGGGAATTCAATGTTGTGGTGGAACTTTAAGTGAAGATGAAATTATTTTTAAAGTCCTGAGAGCCTTACCACCGGCTTATAAAATGAAGGATACTGCTATTAATGAGTTGAGAACAATGGTTAATACTTCTCTCAAAAGAGATACCTTGGGTGGGAAATTATCTTCTTTTGAGCTTGAAGAATTTGGACCTTTTGGTGCTGTGAAGACTGAACCTGCTTTTCATGCATCTGCACTAGCAACTGGTAAGGAAGATTGGAAAGATTTATATGCAAAGGAATTGGATGATATGAAAAGAGAAGATGATGAGTTTGAGTAACTTGAAGCACTATTTGCTAGAAGAGTACCTAAAGGATCGATAGGAAGTAAGTATGAAGGAAAAGCACCTTTTAAATGTTTTGCATGTAATAGGATTGGTCATTTTGCATCTAGGTGTCCTGAAAGGAATTCAAGATTTGAAGAAAGAGTTAGAAGATATTTTAAGCCTAACCCTAGATATCAGAACAAGTACAAGTACAGGAAAAACAAAGACAAATCATGCTACATAGCGGATGAGGAAGGTATTACTCACTCTAATGATGAACTGACAAAAGACTCTGCTAGTGGTTCTGGTAATGGAAAGGAATAGGTGTTCCTGGCTATAAAGGAAGATGTTCTGGCACTAGAAGAGAATGTACTTAAAGAGAAGGCACTTGCTGGTAAAATTGAAGACAAGGATGAATGGGTAATTGACAGTGGATGTTCACATCATATAATTGGAGATAAAGGGAAGTTTCTATCTTTGCAGGAATTTGATGGTGGTCTGGTTAGATTTGGAGATAATAAGGCATGTATGATCAAAAGAAAAGGAACTATATCATTGGATGGTAAAAAAATATTGACAATGTTTATTTTGTTCAAAGTTTGAAGCATAATATTTTGAGTGCCAGGTCCTGGAGACAACTGAGAGGCAGGGGGGTGAATCAGTTGTCAAATAAATTCAACCAAAACAACTTAATCAAATTACTGCTTAATACTGGTGAAACGGTCTGTTATACTGGTGGACATATTTAACAGATAAATGCAATACCTATAAAGATTAATGCATGAAACTAAAAGATAAAGTCATCCACAACACATAACACCAATATTTATATGTGGAAACCCTGTAAGGGGAAAAACCATGGTGGGAAACCTTACCCACAATCAAATGATACTACTGCAGATAGTAAGTGTACATAAATGAGGTCTACACATACAGAAAGGCCAAGCGCCTAGAGCTCACTACTCAATCACAAAATGGGAGTCACACTGACTATAGTTGGATGGTTAAATCCAATAAGAAAGTACTGCACAAAATAGCATCTTCATATGTTAGATTCAGTACCGATGTAGTTCTAATTGTCTTCACAAAAACCTCCTTCAATCTTCAAATGATGTCTACATGTATAGCTCTGTGTATTCTCGCATATAGCTTCACACAATCCTTTTTCGCATTCCACATTTGATCTTACAAATAAGATCTTACATTTATACCATAACCTAAGACCAATTTTAGTAGGTCGGCTCTACAAGATATTACAATAAAACATTTTACAAACAATACAATGTCTGATGCAATAACCAATTCAACATGTCAGCTTAATGCATTTACAACAATATTTAATCATCTCCATAGCGTGTCATGCTAATCTAGAAAAGATAAACTCACCAGTGTAACCTGGACCTATTTGCCGGTAACAGCAAATATGCAAATGCTAATATGCCAATAAACAAAACTCCAAAATAAAGTGTCCACACGATGTTTTCGACATAACCAAGTGTTTTATATACTATCCCAAGTGTTGGTGATCATTATATCCCGTCAGTGTACCATATACTGGTGACTGTGCATTAGTCACTTGCTTGCCGGTGAATGTTGTTGATTCTCCAAAATGCCAGAGTTGATAAGTGTTTAGTAGGTGTTGACATCAATGACAAAACCATATCAAAATACCAACAATCTCCCCCTTTGGCATTGATGGCAACACAAGATGGAAAAATCATCAAAGTGCCAAAATAGAAATTCCAAATACCAAAAACTAACAATCTCCAAAAAGAGATCATAACCAGAAATAAAAATATAGATACAAAGAGTAATAATCTCTCTCAAACAACAATCTCCCCCCCTAGGAGAAACATGTGTTTTACTTGTGTTTTTCCATACCAATCTCTCCCCCTTTGACATCAAATGCCAAAGTTCTTACCAAGCCAAGTTCATATACAAAATACCAATCAATTTATTATACCACCTACTCCCCCTGAGAAGTAGCTTCCTCATCAAAGATGGAATAAGATTTTTCTGTTAATTCAGCCGATTGATGACAATCATCAACTTCCTAAGTCTCTACCAGTGGGGGTATGACCCCAAGCTAATCTCTGAGATATTCAAAGGTCTCCTTAGGCAGAGGTTTAGTAAAGATATCTTCAATTTGCTCTTTAGTGTTCACATAAACTAGTTTTATTTCCTTTGCTTCAACATTTTCCCTTAGAAAATTCAGTTTGATAGAAACATGTTTGGTTTTAGAATGTAATATCAGATTCTTAGATATATCAATTGCTGCAGTGTTATCACAATAGATAGTAATAGGTTCCTTACATTTTACCTTTATGTTTTTCAACATTTGCTTAAGCCATAGTACCTATGTACAGTTAGTTGCTGCTGTAATATGTACAGTTAGTTGCTGCTGTAATATGTACAGTTCTGCTATTGATAAAGATGTACAACTTTGTTTCTTACTCAACCAAGAAACTAGTCTGTTTCCAAGAAAGAATGCTCCACCGGTGGTGCTTTTTCTATCATCCACATCTCCTATCCAATTTGCATCTGTGTATGCACATAATTCAAAGTTTTCATCTCTAGGATACCATAATCCAAGATTTGTAGTGCCTTGTAAGTATCAAAAAATCCATTTTACTGCTGATTAATGATTTTCTCTAGGATTACTCTGAAATCTTGAAACAATACATACTGCATTCATAATATCAAGTCTTGTTTATGTAAAATATAATAAACCTCCTATCATAGATTTGTATCTAGTTGGATTAACAGGTGTAGATTCATCCCTTAGTGATAATTTGTCATTTGTTGTCATAGGTGCGCTTACCGGTTTAGAGTTCTCCATCCCAAATTTCTTTAGTAACTCTTTCAAGTACTTGGATTGACTCAAGAATATACCTTTGTCAGTCTGTGAAATCTGCAATCCTAAAAAGAATCTTATTTCACCAATCATGGACATTTCAAATTCTTGCTGCATTTTGATAGAAAAATCTTTACATAGTCCATCTTCTCCTCCAAAGATTATATCATCAACAAAAACTTCTATAACCAAGATGTCATCATTAGTAACTTTATAGTATAAATTACTATCTGCATTACCTTTAGAAAAACCAATCTCCAAAAGGTACTTATCTAATCTTGCATACCAAGCTCTTGGAGCTTGCTTCAACCCATACAAAGATTTTCTTAACCTACAAACCATATCTTTGTTATTTGTCAAAGAAAATCCATCAGGTTGTTCAATGTAAACCTCTTCTTCAAGAATTCCATTCAAAAATGCACATTTAATATCCATCTTATATACTTTGTAGTTCTTATGAGCTGAAAAAGCCAAAACTAATCTAACTGCCTCAATTCTAGCTATCGGTGCATAGGTTTCATTATAATCAATTCCTTCCTTTTGAGAATATCCCTTACACACTAGTCTTGCTTTATTTCTGATTACTTTACCATCTTCATTAAGTTTGTTTCTAAATACCCATTTGGTTCCAATAACATTTTTATCTTTAGGCCGGGAACTAATGTCCAAGTGTTATTCTTCTCAATCTGTTCTAATTCCTCTTCCATAGCTTTAATCCAAAATTTATCTTCACATGCCTCATTAACTGATGATGGTTCAATTTGAGAAATAAGACATACCTCTTCATTTGCCAATTTTCCTCTTGTCATAACTCCTTTAAACTTGTTTCCAATTATCTGATCTTCAAAATGATTCAGTCTTACATACCAGGGTGTCTTTGTTTGTTGTTGTTCCTTAGTTATTGTGGAATCCTCAAATGATACTGAGGTAACTGGATCTTCATTCTGTACTAGTGGATTTAGAGTAGGTTCATTTGTCAAAATTTATGTTGCTGGTTCAAAGTCTATATACCTTGAAGTTCCTTTGAATTGTTCATCAATTTTTACATTTGTACTTTCAACAATTTTCTACAATCTTTTGTTAAAACATCTGTATGCTTTGCTCTTAGATGAATAACCAAGAAATCTTCCTTCATCACTTCTAGGATAAAATTTTCCAATATACTCATCTCTTTTGATGTAGCATTTACTACCAAAAATTCTAAAATATTTAAGAGTAGGAGTAATACCAAACCATAGTTCATGAGGGGTCTTACCAGTTTCACCTTTGATGTGAACTTTGTTGAATGTATAGACCATTGTAATTACTACCTCTCTCTAATATACATATGGCAAGTTTGCTTCTGATAACATACTTCTTGTTGCATCCAAGATAGTTCTATTTTTCCTTTCAACAACTCCATTCTATTGTGGTGTCTGATGTGCTGATAGTTGTCTTTTGATTCCATTTACTTCATAGAATGTATTAAACTCCTTAGATGTAAATTCACCTCCTTGATCTGATCTTAATCATTTGATTTTCTTACCGGTTTCATTTTCAACCATTGCTTTGAACAGTTTAAACTTTCCAAGTGCTTCTGATTTTTCTCTAAGAAAAGTAACCCAACACATTCTAGAATAATCATCAATGATTAGCATGAAATATCTATCACCTTGTAAGCTTTTAGTTCTAGCTGGACCACATAAATCGGTGTGAATTAAATCAAGAGCATTATTGGATTTTTCTGGAATACTTTTGAAACTAGCTCTAACCTATTTTCCAAATTGACATTCCTTACATACTGTATTCTGAGGTTTGACAATTTTAGGTAAATCTCTAACTGCCTTAGTAGTACTAATTTTCACCATGCAATCAAAGTTTACATGACCGAGTCTCTTATGCCATAACCAACTTTCATCAATGTGTGCAATCAAGCATGTCTTTTCACTATTATTTAAATGAAAGATATTACCTCTAATCTGATTATCGGTTGCAATTTTTAAACCAGTTCTGTTCATGATTTTCCATTTTCCATTCTTAAATTGTAACTGAAATCCTTTCTCAACTAATTGACCAACACTCAAAAGATTATGCTTTAATCCTTCAACATAGTAAACATTGTCAGTGTTATACTTACCATCAAGAGATATTGAACCCTTACCTTTGATCTGACAAGCTTTGTCATCTCCAAATCTTACTAAGCTGCCATTATATTCTTGAAAGTTCAAGAATTTATCTTTGTCTCCTATCATATGATGTGAGCATCCTGAATCAATGATCCATTCATCCTTTACTTCAATTTTAGCTACCAAGCCCTGTACTACCAGTTGAACAGTAGGTGTCGGTTGATCTTCTGTTATAGCAACAAAAACCCATCCATTGTCTATCGAATCCTCATCAGAGTCATCAGTCACACCTTCATTAGCAATGTAACAAGATTTGTCTTTATTCTTCTTAAATCTGTATCTCTAATATTCAGGGTTAGGCTTGTATGTTCTTCTAGCTTCTTCTCTTAGTCTAGCATGTCTATCAAGGCATCTTGAAGCCATATGACCAATCTTATTGTAGTTGAAATATTTAAAGGGTGCTTTACCTTCATACTTACTTCCAATTGGACCTTTAGGCATTTTCCTTGCAAATAGTGCTTCAAGTTCTTCAAGTTCTTTTGCATAAAAGGCTTTCCAATCAGATTTTTCAAATGATTATGCAGATGATGTTGATGCTTTGAGGGTTAAATCTATCTTTATAGTAGCAACATGACCAAATTTCTCAATTTCAAAGGCTGAAAGTTTTCCAATCAATGTATCCCTAGTTACTGATGTATTAGGCATTGTTCTTAACTCATTTATAGCAGTGACTTTCATTTTATATTCCAGTAGCAATCCTCTTAAAACTTTTGAAACAATTTCATCCTCACTTAAGGTTCCTCCACAATATTTAATACCCAAAATAATCTCATTTACTCTTTCCATAAAAGCATAAATCCTTTCATCTTCTTCCATTTTCCGATGTTCATACCTGACCCGGAAGCTTTCAAGTTTTGCAATTTTGACTATGGAATCTCCTTCATTCAGTGTTTCCAAGTGATCCCAAATAGCTTTAGCAGTAGACCTGTCTGATAGTCTCATGATTTGTTGATCAGATAATGCGCACAAAAGTGCTTCTCTTGCTTTGCATTCATTTTCCTCATCTTTAGTCAAGTTGGGTGGATTGGGCTGATTCTGAGTAGGAGCAGTATAACCATTCTTTGTAACATCCCAGATGTCCTTTCCAATACAATTTAGATGTGTCTCCATTCTAATCTTCCATATGCCATAGTTGGTTCCATCAAGTTTAGGACTGTTCTTCCTGAAATAGTTAGTAGACATTGGATCTCCTCAATCTGTTAAACTTCTACAAAAGAGGACTCAACTCGGATACCAATTGTTAGGTCCTGAAGACAACTGAGAGGGGGGGGGCGAATCAGTTGTCAAATAAATTCAACCAAAACAACTTAATCAAATTACTGCTTAATATCGGTGAAACAGTCTGTTATACCAGTGGACAGATTTAACAGATAAATGCAATACTAATAAAGATTAATGCATGAAACTAAAAGACAAAGTCATCCACAACACATAAAACCAATATTTGTACATGGAAACCCTGTAAGAGGAAAAACCATAGTGGGAAACCTTACCCACAATCAAATGATACTACTGCAGATAGTAAGTGTAAATAAATGGGGTCTGCACATGCAGAAAGGCCAAGCTCCTAGAGCTCACTGCTCAATCACAAAATGGGAGTCACACTGACTACAATTGGATGGTTAAATCCAATAAGAATGTACTGCACAAAATAACATCTTCATATGCTAGATTCAGTACCGGTGTAGTTCTGATTGTCTTCACAAAAACCTCCTTCAATCTTCAAATGATGTCTGCATGTATAGCTCTGCTTATTCTCGCATATAACTTCACACAATCCTTTTTTGCATTCCACATTTGATCTTACAAATAAGATCTTACATTTATACCATAACCTAAGACCAATTTTAGTAGGTCGGCTCTACAAGATATTACAATAAAAACATTTTACAAACAATACAATGTCTGATGCAATAACCGATTCAACATGTCGGCTTAATGCATTTACAACAATATTTAATCATCTCCATAGTGTGCCATGTTGTTCTAGAAAAGATAAACCTGCCGGTGTAACCTGGACCTATTTGCCGGTAATAGCAAATATGCAAATGCTAATATGCCAATAAACAAAACTCAAAAACAAAGTGTCCACACATGTTTTTGACATAACCAAGTGTTTTCCATATTATCTCAAGTGTCGGTGATCATTATATCCTGTCGGTGTACCATATATTGGTGACTGTGCATTAGTCACTTGCTTGCCGGTGAATGTTGTTGATTCTCCAAAATGCCAGAGTTGATAAGTGTTTAGTAGGTATTGACATCAATGACAAAACCATACCAAAATACCAACATTGAGTGTAGGACAATTGGTGGATAAGGGATTTCAATTATAGTTCAAGGATGGAAAATGCAAAATCATTAACAGATCCCGTTTGGAGATTGCAACCAGTACACAAAAAAAAGGTAATATATTTCATTTGAATTCTAATGAGAAGACATGTTTGATTCCACAAATTGATGAGACTTGGCTATGGCATAAGAGGTTGTGTCATGTGAATTTTGATTGCATTGTAAAGATTAGTTCAACTAAGGCATTTAGAGATATACCTAAGATTGTGAAGCCCTATAATCCGATATGTAAAGAATGTCAAATGGGAAAATAGGTCAGAACCTCTTTTAGGAGTATACAAGATAAATCTAATGATGTTCTTGATCGTATTCATACTGATTTGTGTGGCCCTGCTAGACTTAAAATTTTTCAAGGTGATAGATATTTCATGTTAATCATTGATGATTGTTTTAGAATGATGTGGATTACTTTTCAAAGGGTGAAATTTGAGGCTTTTGAAAAGTTTAAAATCTTTAAGGATAAAGTGGAAACTAAGATAGGATTGAAGATTAAATGTTCAAGGTCAGATCATGGTGGAGAATTCACATCCGATGAGTTTAATAACTTTTGTGAGAAGCATGGCATAAGGAGACAATTTTCCGCTCCCCGGACACCTCAGCAGAATGGAGTTGTGGAAAGGAAGAACATAACAATCTTGGATGCTACTAGAACAATGGCGATGGAAGCTAGTCTACCTCATATCTACTGGAGAGAAGAAGTGAGCACAACAGTTTATACATTCAATAGGGTACATATCAAAGTCGAAACCGATAAGACACCTTATGAATTATGGTCTGGCAATACACCTACAGTTAAGTATTTTAGAATATTTGGTAGTAAATGTTATATCAGGAGAGATGATATTATTGGCAAATTTCATCCAATATGTGATGAAGGCATATTTCTTAGTTATTCTAATGAAAAAAAAGTATATAGATGTTATAAAAAGAGATTGCAGAGAATTGTGGAGAGTGCTAATGTCAAGGTGGGTGAGCTTAATAGAGGCAACCGATAGTGGAAATGATTATATCTGAATTGAAAGAACCTTTACCGGAACAAAGTGTTGAACCAATTACTTCAACAATATCAAAAAATTCAACAATAACTAAAAACTGAGAAGAGGAATAGAGAGCTAGAGGACTCGTAGGTATGTGAGATTGAATCATTCAGAAGATCAGATCATTGGGGATAAAAAAAATGGAGTGATGACAAGAAGAAGATTGGCAACTAATGAGGTATGTTTAATTTCTCAAGTTGAACTGGTATTAGTAATTGAAGCATGTAAACATGGATATTGGTTGAAAGCTATGGAAGAAGAATTAGATCAGATTGAGAAGAATAACACATGAACTTTAGTTCCCCGACCTAAAAATAAGAATGTTATTAGAACTAGATGGGTTTTTAGGAATAAATTGAATGAGGATGGTCAAGTTTCAAGGAATAAGGCTAGATTGGTTTGTAAAGGATATTCTCAGAAGGAAGGAATTGATTATGGAGAGAATTTTGCACCTATAGCTAGGATTGAAGCTGTGATATTATTTCTTGCCTATGTTGCCCATAAGAACTACAAGGTTTATCATATGGATGTTAAGTGTGCATTTTTTAATGGAGATCTTGATGAGGAAGTTTATATTGAGCAACCTGATGGTTTTTCACTTTTAGATGATACAAGCATGGTTTGCAGGTTAAAGAAAGCTTTATATGGATTGAAATAGGCACCTAGAGCTTGGTATGCAAGGTTGGATAAATATCTTTTGAAGTTTGGTTTTACTAAGGGAAATGCTGACAGTAATCTATATTATAAGATCACTGATGATGATATATTGATTATTGAAGTATTTGTTGATGACATTATTTTTGGAGGTGAAGATAAGTTGTACATGGAATTTTCTAAGAATATGGAGAAAGAATTTTAAATGTCTATGATTGGGGAAATTAATTTTTTCTTAGGTTTGCAAATTACTCAGACTAACAAAGGTATTTTCATCTATCAAACTCATTATGCTAGGGAATTGTTGAAGAAATTTGGTATGGAAGATTCTAAACCGGTAAGCACTCCTATGGTTACAAGTGAGAAATTTACAAGGAAAGTTGTTTCTGCACCGGTAAATCATACAAGATAAATCTATGATTGGAGATCTGCATTATTTGACTTAGACTAGGCCTGACATAATGAATGTTGTTTGTATTACATCTTGATTTCAGAGTGATCCTAGAGAAAATCATGAGAGTGTGGTGAAAAGGATTTTTAGATACTTCCAAGGTACATCTAAATATGGTTTGTGGTACCCTAAGGATGATGACTTTACTTTATGTGCATATACAAATGTTGATTGGGCTGGAGATGTTGATGACTAGAAAAGTACTTTCGGTGTAGCTTTCTTTCTTGGAAAGAAGTTGGTTTCATCGATCAGCAAGAAACAATCATGTACTTCTTTATCTATAGTTGAAGCTGAGTATGTTGTTGCTGTTACTAACTATACACAGGTTTTATGGATGAAGCAAATGTTGAAGGATATCAAAGTGCATTGCACTGGACTGGTAGTTATTCACTATGATAAATCTGATGCTATTGACATATCAAAGAATCTGGTATTTCATTCTAAGACAAAACACATATCTATCAAGTACAATTTTTTGAAGGAGAAGGTGGAAGAAAATGAAGTCAGATTGGTTTATGTTAACACTAAAGAGTAGATTGCAGATATTTTCACTAAACCTTTCCCTAAAGAACCATTTGAGTACTCGAGAGACAGGTTAGGGGTTTCTGCCCCTCCTGCAGAGAACTGATTGATGCTTTTTGGCATCAGTTTGGTATGTATTATTAGAGATATTATTCATTCCAACACTGATGTTGGGATGCTACTGCTCAAGGGGAGTAGTTAGCTTTGTGATTTAGTTGTTTATGATTTTGTTTTGATATTTTTGTCAGATTTCTGGCATTGATGTCAAAGGGGGAGAGATATTGATGTGAAAAAAAAAAAAGTGAGTTGTATACATTAGGGAGATATATATGTGTAATTCAGAGCTTTATAGAGGGGGAGTTTGGTCTTTGTTTCATAACTTCATTTTTATATCTTTATGTGGGAGATTGTTGGCTATCTTCCATTGGGGGAGACTTATTTGGCATTTCTTGGTACTTAGATGTTTTTCACATCTAGTGTTGCCATCAATGCCAAAGGGGGAGATTGTTGGCCATTTGGAGGAATTTTTAATGTGTTACATTCATGTCAACACTAGTTGTTTTGGATTCTTTACCGACACCCTTCTGGTCCCGGTAGGATAAGTGGTTTTTAGTTGGTTTGGTTCCGACATGATTCGATATGCTCCGGTATGATTTGGTTATGGATTTGGCTTATTCATGATACTCATGTTCATATTCAGTTAGTTGGTTATGGTATGGTGATTAGATGCTATCATGTTTACTTGGAAGCTTGGCTTGTGGTATCGGCAAGGGTTTCACCGATAGAGCTTTGATGAAGATCTTTGATGATATGCATAAGTGGTGTTGGTACAACTTTTGGTGGAGATTTAGGATGTTGTTGGTGATTATGTTTGAGACTTGACAGATGGAGATCATTGCTTTAGCATGTGGACCTATATTGGGTCTTGGTTGATCTAGGTTATGGACCGACTTAATATAACATGTGGATAGGACCTCTCGATGTGTCTCCTGATGACATGATGAAAGAATAAGTATCGAGTAGAATACTAAGAGGGGGGTAAATCAATATACTCAAAAACTGATACAAACACCCAAACTCAAAATAAACTTATCAACAAAATAGGTCTGTCAATATAATATCTCAAAGATTACCAACATCAACCAATACCAACCGGTTTGACTGTTATACCAACTTAATAGTAAACAACTTCAATCTTGTAAACATCAACAATGCTTAATCAAATATCAACATTTTCAAGTCTCATGCTTCCAGTTATCATGCCTTAATCAAATCAATAAATAAGATCATAACCACAAAAGCATTCACCACTTGACACAAATATTTATATGTGGAAAACCCAAATAGGTAAAAACCACAGTGAGATGAGACTCACAAGGATAGCTATCTAAACTCTTCTAAAGTTTGCCTTGTTAGGAGCCAAGCCTATTAAAGCTTTACAATAAGTCTTGTTAAGAACTGATTCTATTAGGAATCACCCGGTTAGGATTTTACAAATATGCCTTGATAAAAAGCACAATGCCCTGTTAGGAGTAACCCTGGTAGAGGATTTGAGAATTCAAACTAATGGAACACCTTGTTAGAGGATTTAGAAAGTAACCAAGCTTGTTAGAGCTTACCTTGTTAGGGGATTTCAATTTTTGCTGTGATTGTTAGAAAACAACAAGTTTTTCTTGATTTGTCTTAATAGCACTACATCTGCTTGATCGGATCCTTCTTAAGCTTCAAATCTACCTTCACTCAAACTGCAGATCCATCCTCCTAGTTAGGCAACTTCACACTCAACTAACTTATTCCAACTTTTCCAACACTCAAATAAAACAACGTCATCGACCTTAAATACAAATCAAATAGGTCGATAACATAACAAAAACCTAATTCTCATCATCAAGATTACAAACAAGTGGGTACAATCTTGATCATTAGAAATCATAACAATCTCTTCACACTTAACAAGAAAATTCCAACTGCTCCATAATCACCACTTCATTGGATTTGTAACTCATCATGCGCTATGCATTTGATGCAATCTACTTTGCTCCTTTCCAAGACAATCAAACGCGTCAAAATAACTTGAACTTATTTTCATAAAATGACCACACGTGTCACTATCATTACCGCTTAACATCAGATCTTAAACCAAAAAACTTTGATTGGTTAGGGTTTAACAAAAACAACTGGTAGGGTTTAGCAGTTACAAAACATAGAAAGGTTTAAACTTATACATCGGTTTAACTTACAAACTACCATATACTAGTTTACAACATCTTCCACAAAGTTATCAAACTGGTTATAATAAAAAAGCAATATCAACAATAACATCAACAAAACCATGAATACCATTCACCGGTTCAATTAAAATCAATGACACATATCATTAATGCAATCTATATGCAAAATGTTAACAATCTAAAAATGCCAACATTTCTGGGATGTCTTATGGGTTGAATATTATTTTTTTGGTCTAAGGTTGACATGTCTTGTAATTATGTAATTGGTTTATTGTCTGGTGGCCAACCTGATTGTTTATGGTCGAGGGTTTGTATATAAATGTTGTAAGATCTCATTGAAGATCATCATGGTTATGGTCAAGGGAATGGTAAATGGATATGTAATGTGCGAATAATGTAATATCATTTAGGCAAAACATTTGGTCGATCATTGGAGATCGAATTGGGTTTATGTAAGAGGATTTAGTCCTCTAGTATTTAGCTTAAGTGGAACTATACTCAGGCATAGGAGGTGCTATCTTTACAGTTCATTCATTCTTTTGGATTGTAGTATGGATTTCTATGTAGTCAATGAGACTCCTTTTATGATGACCAGTGTGTTCTAGGTTGTTGGCCTTCCTATAAGTGCAGGCCCCTAAATTGTAATTCACATACTTACTACAGAAGTATTATCTAACTATGGGTAGGCTTCCCCCGTGGTTTTTCCCTTTACAGGGTTTTTCACGTATAAATCTTGGTGTCGTGTGGATGGTATTTATTCTCTGAATATTTTGTATGCTTAATTGGTCTAACTGCTATTCTGGTATTTGTTTTAAGCATTCTGGTATTAATGTTTTGGGTTCTGGTATTAAAATTTTAATTGCTAAATGTTCTGGTAATCTATGACAACTGATTCACCCCCCCCCCCCAGTTGTCTTCCAGTTATTTGAATTGTCTAACATATTGTCTTGGCCAACCTTAGGATTTGTGCTTGCATGGTTTTACTTCAAATCAAACAAAGACCTTCAAACATTGTGTCTTCATTGTTTGCTATGTTTTCTTGTCACTAAAAGTCAAAACATTGAGATTTGGTCACATTCAACAACTTCACAATTGGATAGAATTGCAAAACATTTTCAATCAACCAGTCTTGGTCACATATTTCTCTTCATTTGCAATCCCTCATACATATATTCCAAACTAGAATCAAAAGGTTGTTTTTTTGTCCTTTTCATATCTTGCAAAATTGCTACAACAATCAGTAAGTAGTTCTCACATCAGATCTATCATCTTAGGGTCCCATTTGGTCAGCTTTAGTCAAGGTCGAACTTACCTCATCAAGAGATCTATCATCTCTTTGGAATCCACTTCTTAATTTAGATCCTACATATCTTGGACCTACATTTTTGGACATTGCAAGACAACCCTATATTCTTTCCATCTCATATCCTTTCTTGGTCTTCCATAATCTTCACATTTCCTTCCATCTTTCATTTTAGCCAAGGTCAAGTTCATGGTTGAAACCCATTCCCAAAGGTCTAGAAGAGAATTCAAAGAAGCTCTAAGACCTCTCAACATGAGTACCCATGAGTTTGATGGAGACAAATTTACAATCCATTTGACAATCGTAGTAATATACCAGACAATGACAATGAGAACAACAATGATAATGAAAATGCATCTATCACTTCTGTAGACATTGAAAAGAATATCATAGATCCAAGGTTTAATACATTGGTTGAAGAAATAATGAGAAGAGATAGACAATACTTCTTTCGATTCATGACACAAATTGGAATGAAACTACCTCATGATTTTGATGTGTCACAAATTATAGAGGAGGACCCAAATCAAGGAAATCAAACAAATGTAAATCCTAGAGGATCTAATGGTGGTAATAGGAGAGAGCATTTTGTGCCTAAGTCATCTTCATCCTTAATTCAAAAACAATAAGTTCCCAATAGCTATGCTCATGCCAATTTTACTAGGAACTCTCATGAACAACCATGTAGTCGTCCTTTCCCATGGAGAAGAATTACCACTACACACACTCATGATAATACCCAAGATTATACAAATACATATAATTACACTCAAGAAAATATTCAAAATCATGAAACAAGGAGACCCCTTGTCAGATTTGGGGGCAATATCCAAGATCACTCTTATGATATCTCATATCCTCATGGTCATGATATGTATCATCCTAGACCTAGTTCTCCTCATTACAATACCATAACAAGTGGTCCATATGCAAGCTATACTATGTTCCTCCTCCATATGAACACATTTATGATCAATACCATCCATACATTCATTATATCCTTTTTCCTCCACCCGGTGGCTCAGGCATGGGACTAGATCAAAGAGAAAAGACACCACCCAAGAATGACTTGCAACAACAAATCAAGGATTTGCAAAAGTAAACAGCGAATATGAATAGACCAAAGCAACTATACACAATGAAAGATATATGTCCTTACCCATTTGATAGAATAATTCCAATGTCTCCATTTCCTCCACATTTTGTGACACCAAAGTTTGACAAATATAGAGGCAAAGGGGATTCTAAGGCACACATAAAAGAATTCTTCATAGCTTGCATTGATACTTGATGAGATTGTTCATGTAGACGTATAAATATGACCACCTTCCTAAAATAAATATTTAATATTTATTTTAACCCCATTTCTCCTATTAATTAATTTCTTCATTTTCATCTATTTGACTAAATAAATTACTCAATTTATTTAAATAAATTCACATAAACCTTTTCTAGCCTTTAATTAAATAAATCACTTTATTTAATTAATTCCCCTTTCTCCCTTTTTAATTAAATTTATATTTAATTAAATTGATCCTTGCAAATAAATAAATCTAATTTATTTATTAAATCCCCCCACTTGTATTTATGCAAGTTGCATCTATTTTTGGTTGAAATAAAGTAATTTTATTTTAATTAAAATCATTTTCCCTCATCCACTTGCATTTTCCTACATCTCCCACTTGCCTCCTAAACCCCTTCTAGATTTTTCTAATCACTTCCAATTTAGGCTAATTCATCTCCTAATTATTGCCACATTCCTAAGTAAAAGGGAAGTCACTTCTCAAAGCCTCCAAAGTCTTCAATAACCATTAAAGGCTTTGCGTCTTCAAATGGTTAACCTCTAAAGTCTTCCAAACCATTAAAGGCTCTTACATAACCATTTATGGTTAACTCACCTTTGACCTTTGGTTAGAGACTTTCCTCTAACTTAACCATCCTTTTGACTCAAGGGTCTCATCAAACACTTATGGCTTTGACCATAGTTATCCATTTAACCCTTGCACAAGTGTTTACCCCTTGGGTAAAAGCTTTATCCATTGGATAACCCTAACCTAACCTTAACCCTTACCTACTAGGGTAGCCTTCATGTCTTCTCAGACATTTAATTCCTCTTGCATCTCCTATCAAGCAATCTCTTGTTGACAATTGTCACCATTTTATTGGTGAAAATTGTAAACAGGGATTGATTAACTTTCAATCCTAGCCCTTGTTAAGATTATTCAATCTTAACCATCCATTGCCCTATTTTCCCTATAAATAGAGCTCTCAATCTCCATTATCCATATCTCAAAGTTTTCATGCATCTACATTATAGCTTAATTTACTAAGCATTTGAAACTTCTCTTTGTTAAAACATCATCATAGCATTTAGAATCATTTTCCATATCATAGAATATTCATGCTAGGATAGTATATCATTTTAGGATAATTTGTTAATCCTTTATCATATCATTATCTTAATCTTAACTTAATCATTATAGTTTTAACACATCAATAGATCTTAGAATGCATTCATGCATGTAGATCAAATATCACTCATTCTTGGAGTTGTTATTCCTAAGTCACTTGCTCAATGATCTGAGAGCAAAAAATTGGCTTTAGGGATCCTGTGAGATAGAGAACAATGGGACACCCCTTGGGAAGTTAAACTAGTTTAATTAGTTTATATACTTGCACCAAGAGTCTCATTGGTATGTGGGTCTTTTGATCTTGATTTATTCATTTTGGTCACCGCATTTTCTCGTGTACAGTTCCCACGAAGCTTAGGTGGAGAAGATATGAAATGGTTCTCCCAACTTCCACCTAGAATAAAATCATGGAGTGATCTAGTAGAGTATTTCATACAACACTTCTCATATAACATCAAATTAGATATGTCAGTGACTACCTTGTGCAATACTAAGCAGAAAAATGGGGAATCTTTTGCTTCATTCTTACAACGATGGAGAGGTATTGCTAGTTGTTTCTATTTTGATATCCCACAAAAACAAATGGTAGAAATGTTCACTCAAAATGTCAACAAGGATATTGGATATGATCTAAGAAAAGATTGTTTGTCTACCTTCAAAGAGGTCATTGAGAGAGGATTGGCAACATAAAAAGTCCTTATTGAACAAGGTGTTATAAAGCTATTAAAAGAAAACAAAGAGGAATAAAATGGGAAAGACAAACCCCATTTTGGAACAAAAATAAGAACACAATCAATGATGGGGTAGTAGATGCAAAAGTGAATTTCCCCGATACAAGCTCATCCAATATGAAGAATCAAGTGAAGACTCAAAGGCCATCAAAGACTCAAAGAAAATACACTATGTTGGGAGAGACACTTGAGAGAACATTCAAGAAATTGGTTGCAAACAAGCTCATAACACTACAAGATAATACATCTTATGAATCAAAAGTAAAACCTGCATGGTGGAATGATGATGACTATTGTGAGTATCACAAGAGCAAGGGACACACAATTGGAAATTGTCATAGATTGAAGGATGTTATACTACTTCTTATTGACAAGGGTGACATATATGTTGATGGTCATACCTCCAATGAAGAACATGCAATTTTTAAGGATCCATTCCCGAAACATGATAAAGGAAAAGACAAAATGGATAATCAAGCCAACTATGCTAAGATGTCCTCTAATTATGACTCAATTGTTAATCACATTTTAGTGAATAATTATGTTTCTACCATTATCATAAAGAACAAAAATCCTGAAGGTTCTACCCAAAGGAGTAAAGTTGTCTTCAAGGGTATTGGACCATCTTCCTCATCCTCCAAAAATGAAACCTCTGAATGTAATGTCACAATCGGTTGAGGTAAGGTCACATTGCAAGGTATTCCATCAAAGACCACAACTTCATCATCTACCAAGAATGAGTATGACCTTGTAGATTAGTTAGGGAAGACACCCACCCTCATTTCCATCCTCGATATTTTGCGTATATCCCCTTCACATAAGGCTATTTTTGACAAAGCATTGGGAGAGACCTCCATACCCACTGATCTGAATGTGGACCAGTTTCAAGTCATAGTGAGATACCTTTCCACTCCACATTGCCTTAAATTCATATAAATTGATGATGTATCCATATGTCAACCATACAATGCACCCCTTTACATCGAAGCTTTTATCCACAAAAACCATATCAAACGAGTCTTGATAGATGGAGAAGCAAGTATGAACATTTGTAAATTGAACACTATTAAACAATCAGGATATTCTGAACAAACTGTGAATTCAAAGAACAAGATCACCATAAAATCATATGATGATGAAGAACGCTCATCTAAGGGAACAATCACCTTACCTTTGAGAATTGGGCCAGTCATGAGGGATGTGGTTTGTTAAGTCCTCATTCTAGATCTCACATACAACATACCCTTAGGATATCCATGAATTCATGATATGAGAGCAGTACCATCAATGTATCAAATTCCCTTATAATGGAATTAAAGTAACAATAAGAGGTGATCCAAATCCATTCATGTATTGTAATAACTTGTGACCAAGATAATAAATAATAATTCTAATCAACAGAGAAGTAAATCCATCATCAACATATGTGGATTCAGAATCACTAAAACCTTCCACATTAACACAAGGTGATCTTAAAGGAAAGTACAAGGACAAAGGCATGGGAGAATATACTTTGAATCAAACCATGTATATAAGACAAATAGTGGATTCTCCTCAATATTATGGATGACCACATCCCTCTAAGAAAATATCCACCATTACCATAAAGCAAGATCCCACTATATTCTACAGATGGGGTGAGATGGAAGAAGAAGATCTCACAAAATTCTTTATAAATAACCTAAAGAAGAATCTGCACAAGATCACATCAAAATACCTTGTGAAAAATATGGCAAACGATTCAAATTATTGAAAAAAATTGAATATGATGGAAAGAGCCCCTCTTGGGTTACAAAAGAAAGCAATTATTGAGCCATTGCAACTAGAACTAACATTAAAAAACCAGTGCTCCAAAGGAATTGGCTTCATACCCTTTAAATTAGGCACTCATGATCTTACAGAAGATTTGCAAATTATAGACTCTAATGACCAACAAGATAGAAAATGATACTCCATGGACACTAACGAATGGGAATGGGGTTTAGATAATTCATCTAGTGATAATGAGCTCATCGAAACATTTAGAGAACCAGGTGAACCCATAGAAGAAGAAGAGTTTAACAGACGGTATAGATTTGGTCAATTACCTATATTAGAGTCTACATCACAAAAGATGAGTGACATCGGTGAACCATGGATAAAAACATTTTGGGATCCCAAACCCTTAACATCTCAAGGTTCTAGGTTAAAGCCACAAAGAGTGAAGACGCCCATTGGTGAGTGCCCATCTAGTGAGGTTGATTTGAATTCTTACACGATCAAGGCCAATGAGGAGAGTTCTAGTGATGACCCTGATGATTGCATTGAGATACCCAAAGAATCTTATATATTTACCCTTACTCTCATTGACTTTCAGAATATTGATGGCCTTCCTCTCATTCACCCACAACTCATTGATTGGGACCAACAAGAGCCTCCACAATTATAAACTTTTGAAAATGACGAGGCCTTTATCGACTATCTTGGCATAAGAGATGATCTACCTATCGAGGACCACAAAGAAAGGTTCATTATAGAACTTGATAGTGTGATATACCTTGGAGAGAACACCAAACCTTCTAGTCGCAAAAATATAAAAATAAAAAAATCATGAGTCTTATAATGAAAACCACATTGTGGCATTGTTTGACTCTAAAAAAGTAAAAAGAAAGGATGTATCCGAGGGTGAAACCCTCTCTGAGGCACACAAGGATGGAAGGTTTGAAACTCTCCCTATGACATCATATAAAGAGAAATCATCAATGTTCATAGAAAAGACTATCAAGACAAACATTGGCACAAAAGAGATTCCACATAACATATTCTTAACACAATCTCTAATAGAAAAAGAAAGACCGAAGTTTATAAGTTTCTTCATAGAATGAAAAATCAATTTTCATGGTCATATGCGAATATTTCTAGATTGGACCCTAATCTAGTAATGCATCATTTGACAATAACTCCAAGAGCTAGCCCTATAAAACAAAAATTGAGAAAGATGCATCCGCAGGTGGCACTATTAGTTAAGGTAGAGTTCGAGAAATTATTGGATGTGGGATTCATTGGACCAATTGACTATCCTGAATGGATCTCTAATTTAGTTACTGTCAGTTAACCAAATTGCAGCATTAGAATATGTATAGATTTTAGAGATCAATAAAGCTTGTTGTAAAGATGATTTCCCATTGCCAAAAATTTATTTGATAGTAAATCTTACAACTAGTCATGCTATTTTATCATTGATGGGTGGATTCTCCGGGTATAACCAAATCAAAATAGTGCTTGAAGACGAACACAAAATAGCATTTACTTGTCCTTGGGGTACTTTCTTCTAGAATGTTATGCCCTTTGGATTAAACAATGTGAGTGCTACATATCAAAGAGCAATGACAATAATATTTCATGATCTCATGCACGCTACTGTAGAACATTATGTTGATGATCTCCTAGGAAAGTCAATAACAAGAGAAACACATCTAGATATCTTATCAATGGTTTTTGAATGGCTGAAAAAATACATAGTCACGCTAATGTTAGGATTCCCAAAGACACTGAGAGGGGGGGGTGAATCAGTATCTTGTCGGTTAACAGATTTTCCGACCTTATTAAATAAATTGCATTCCAAAACAGTGCACCGATAAACAAGAATTAATGCAGTAAATATGAACAATAAACACAACATAGAAAGCACACCATAACATAAGATTTTTAATGAGGAAACCCAGTGTGGGAAAAACCTCGGTGGGATTTGTGACCCACAATATTCACTCACTGGCCAATGAATGGATATTACTTACAATAGGGGCCTGCACATGCAGGAAGGCCAACTGCCTAAAGCTCACTGCTTAATTACAAAAGGAAGTCTCACTGACTTACAAAATGGATTATGCAAATCCAATATAATGTACTGCTTTAGTTCAGCATCTGCTATGCCAAGTTCAGTACCGGTTTAAGCTCATACAATAACCATAAACCTTACTCCAAAATCTACCTTAATATTTGCACATTACTTCTGCAAATAATCTTCCCATGTCCGCATCTTAAATGATCTACAAGATCTCATACTTATATATGAGTCTTATTACAATATGTCATGTCAGCTTACAAAAAGATGTTACAATTAAATACAATATGCAATAATTAAAATCTCGTCGGCCAAGGTGTCGGTAATCATCTTTGTCGCTGCCGGTAAACTATCTACTAGTGTAGAGTCTGCTGGTGCCAGTGCCATAGGATTGCAAGGTTGACATCAATGACAATACCTTCAATAATCTACAATTCTCATTGGAGTGTGCAATGCCAACAATCTCCCCCTTTGGCATTGATGGCAACACCCATGAGAAAAATTCAAAAATGTATCCAAAATTTGAAGTCCAAAAATATTACCAAAAATTGTGCCAAAACTTTGTGCTCCCCCTGAGCAGATGATCTCTTCTATCCATTATTTTTCTCATCTCTACTACTCCCCCTTTAACATTAATGACAAAGGCTGTCAAAAATGTCAACTGAGTGTAGTTCTCAGCTCGAGCCCTATAACCGGTTGGTTACAATCTGAAATAGATCTGCCAATGCAAAATTTAGGCTCTAAGTGAACCTTTCACTATCCTTCAATGTTGCTTCAGTCCTTTGAATTGTACCAATGAGGATGTGCATTTTCTCTTTTAGTGTCTTTAGTCCTGGAACAAGTGCCTCTGAGATCTCTTTTCTCAAAGAGATGAGGTTGTCAAGTTTAGGACCAAGTTTACATTTAATCTCTTTTGCCTTGAATTTTATTCTTTCCTTCTCTTTTTCAATTTTTTCAATTTTCTCCTCAAAACCTGCTATTTCCTGCTCTATAACCGATATGGGTTTTGATGAACCAATGAGATTATTAGCTATATCATTTATTTCTTTCTAGTTTCTGTTGATCTCCTTGTCTATATCAACTGTCAAAATATTAGTTTTACATGTGTCCCTGTATAACTCTTTAAATTCCATTATTGTTTTGCTAAGTGCCGGTAATAGGGTATCAATGTGTCCCATTCACTTCTTTATTGACTCATCAAAGAATTTTCCTTTTTCCTTATTCATTTTCTCACTGAATGTCTTCTCATTTATCTGATCAACTGTTAATAGGTTGTCATATACTTAGACAATGTGTCTAATTGGCTTAAAGAATCTTTACTGTCCACATTGCACTTGGACACAACCAATTTTAATATAGGAATTGTATCATCAATAGCTTTGTATGCAAGTGCATTACAATCTGTTATTTTCTTGATGGAATCCAATAGTACCTCTATCACATTGGTTGGTCTGAATTATGTTATGGAAGAACCAGATGATTGTCCAACTACCTTAACAATCTACATTCCGCCGGTGTGAGTAACCTCTTTGCTTGTGTTGACCTTTGATAGGTCAGTTTGTGTCTGTATCTCAACTAGAAAAGGCTTGGGTTTCTCAGCATTTGTCGGTGGCACTGTCTCTACATGAACCTGTACCTCAACCTTTTTCTCTTCCTGTTTCTCAGTGTGTACCTTAGTTTGTTTCTTTGTGCTTTCTACAGCCAATTTCTCTGATGTTGTCTCAGTATTAACTGATGGTTTCTCAGTATGCACCTCTGTACTGTCCATTGCCGATATCTCAACTGGTTTTACTATGTTATCATCAATCGATTACTCTAACTCAGTGGGTTTTTCAATATGTGCACCAGTGGTATCAATCACCATTCCAGAAGCCAGGGGATCAACTGATTGTTCAGTTTGTGTCTCAACCCCAATTTCAATATTTTCAATTGTATGCTCTACATGTGTTTCCACTGCAATATTCTCAATCGGTGGCTCAGTAGCCACATCTTTCTTCTCACCAGTGGTTTCCTTATCAACCATAATATTTACCTCTTGTGTTTCAATATTCATTGTGTATAAAACTTCTGAATTAGGATTGGTGTCCTCATGTGTTTATTCCAACTCAACATTATCAGTTGCCAGTGGTGTATCAATAGTCTCAACCGGTGGAGTGTCGGAAGGAGGTGGGGGCAAGTTGTCTATCACTTTTATGTTTGAAGAGCCACCTACCTTGCCTTTACCTTTGTCCTTATCCTTTTGGTAAACTCTGAAATTTTTGGGCCTTTTGAGTTCTTCTTGCTTTTCTTTCTCCACAAAGAAGATATCCCATTTATCCGTTGTCTCTTGAGAGATTTCATTCACTCTGCTAGCCATTGAACCTACATGTTGGTAACCACTAGAGAATACTATCCTGTTTGCCTCACTTATCAATTCATCAATTTCATCTGTTGATTTAATAGGGTGTACAACAAGTAGCTTTTCAACTTTTATTTTCTTATCCAATTCCATAATAGCTAGTCTCTTAGCATCAAGTCTCCTATACAAGTAATTTGGCAAATCATCTACAACTTCTATAAAAAATTTCTTATATATGTCTAAGTGTAGAATGATACTATTTTCTATGCTCTCCTTTTCCTCATTTGTAAAAGTATCATACAATTTACTGACATTAGACAAGTTTCCTTTCTTCTGTTATTTTATTTAAAAGATTATCTAAATGAGGATTAACTTGTTTTTCCTTCTTCTTCCTTGGTGTCATTTTGTTTGTTGGGGGCCTTACTGCCTGTTGTTTCCTTCTTGTTCTCTTTGGTGTAGGAGAGGGTGTTGGTGAAGGTTTTCTTTTCCTTTCTACTCTCTTAAACTCAGCTGGGAGTTCACTTTCAGATGAAGTTCCAACCAATGAAAGATGAGCTTTTGGTTGTATCCCTTCCAAGTCACTTTCCTTAATACCAGTGATATTCAATATGTTTTCATTGATCTCTTTGGCCTATTTAGTTTCTTTTCTGATAGATTGTTCTCTTTTCTTCCTTCGTTTAAGGGTATGCACCTTGCTCTCAATGGTTTCAGCATTTCCAAATATTTCCTCTTCAGGTTCTCTAGGGGCTTCAAGTAGGGCTTTAGCATATGTCTCTATTATGTTTTCATCAGCCTCATAACCCATTTCTGTTACCCAAACAGTTCTTGGAACCACTACTTCCATCCAGATTTCATCTTTCTTTATAGCAAAACATATTTCCTTCTGATATTTGTCAACTATGCTATGAGATAACCTTTCCCTTGTTTTCATTCTAGCTTTAAATGTTTGGAAGTATTCAATTATGTTTTTTTCCCTATCATCTCCCATGTCGGTAAGGATATCCAAAAGTTGCTTACCTACTAGTATGTCAAAACCAAATTCTTTCCTACCTATACCGAGAACTTCCTTAGTAATTTATAGCATTAGGCACACAAGTAGATTACCAAATCTGAAGTACCTTTCTTATCACCTTTAATTTTCTTTAGGTTGTCAATTAATTCATCCTTCAACCATTCACATATGTCAATCTTAGTGTTATTTTTCACCATGTCATAAGCACTCTTGATACATAAACTAGAAACAAAGTTCAATCTGTTAGCATGTATAGTCTTGTATCATAGTATCATGCTAATGAATCTAACATTTATATCTTTCACATCATTGACTCTTAAGGATCTACTGTCATGGGTTGCACCAGTTAGGGTCATCACAGTGTTGTTTGGAACTTTCTTAGTTTTGTTAGGCCTGCTACCAGTGGAAGGTAGGCCAGTCACTGCCCTAATTGCTTCTCTTGTGATCTTGTGGATGGAGTCAAGCCAAAATAATTCCCCATGAACTCTGCTAAGTACAATCCTCACAACTTAGGAAAATCAGGAATACTAAGTATTTCCACAAAACCTAGGGTTTCTATGATCTTGTGTTCTGGTTTCACAATACCATTCTCATCACAAATAACAATCCTATACATATTCATGATTTCATCAGCACCTAGTTCCTCAATATGACAATGTATGTATATCCTAGGGTCTTCTGCATATGCAACTCCTTTGGGTATTTTAGAGAATGCACCTAGGGTATCATCTTGCTTCGCTACTTCGGGTATGATCTTAAATACGGGCCTAGGGCATTTAACCACTTCAACAATAGTAGGGTTTGCAATGAATTCAAGTGCAGAGGAGGAAGCCATTTGATAAATACCTTAATCTACCTTTAGGTTTGGATGCTTGAAAGATTTTGCTTCACTTCTCGCTGTGGATGCCTTCGCTCGGGTTTTTCACGCTCTTAGGAAATTTGAATGCTTAGTGAGTGAAAAAGAATGAAAAACACTTGCTTTATAATGTCATTTCCTTCAACTACCACAATAAATTCTTGTCAGTTAAGTGAAAACTTAACTCATCTGCCAGTAAAGAAGTAATTCATCTTCTTACCATCAACCAAGGGTAAACTAGCTTGATTTTCAATTAGTTGCCATACCCCCAAAAGATTTATTTTCAGTTAGATGAAGAATCTCCTGCCAGTGGAGTAATGCTCTGTTCTACCGATGACAGAACAATCTCATCAACATTTTGATCTGACTTTCTAATCCATTGTTTTGAAAATTCTTTCTTTACCTCTTCAACCTTCTCTTTACCTTTCAAACTGGGTCCTTTGTTATTTGTCGGTGATGCCTTACTTACACAAAATTTTGCAATATGTCCAATCTTGTTACAAGCATAACAAGTCACATTATTTTTTTGAATAGCTTTTCCATATGATATGCTAGTATGTGTTCTGCATTGATTAGATAAGTGTCCAAATCTTCCACAAGCATAACATCTTACATTCATTCTTCAATTTTATGAATTATGACCAATTTTGTTGGATTTAGAACATTGACCGATGGGTGCATTAGTGTTCTGATAGTTTCTAGATCTACATTGATTTTCTCTATGACCATACTTGTTATAGATAAAGCATTTTCCATTAAATTTGTAAGCATTAGGTTGTCTTACCGGTTTACTATGATCATGATTGTTTGCAGTATTGGAGCTTTCACCAACTTCAAAGCCAAGTCCATTAGTATCTCCATTAGGTTTCTAATTTTTCAGCATATCATCAAGTTCTTCTGAACTTTTCTTGAATTTCTCTTTATGTTGATTTGCAGTAGCCAACTCATTTTCCAAGAAATCCTTCTGTCTCACGAGTTCAGTTTTATCATGTTCCAAGTGAATCAGATCTGTCTTTAACATATCATTTTCATGACTGAGTCTTAGATTTTCATTTCCAGCATCATTTATTCTCCTAGCCAAGTCATCTTGATTTTTCTTTCTATCTTCAGTGTTTTTACAAAATCTCATAGTCATATCTTGCATCTCATTCCTCAAGGTCATATTTTCTTGCTTCATCTTGCTTACAAGATCATTAAGAGTTTCCTTTTCATCATCATCATTCTGTATCTTCTCATGAAATTCTCTTCTTTTGTTTCTAGCAATAGTAAGATTCTCCTGAAGTCCTTGAATGATTTCCTGTGCAGCCTTCAGATCATCTTCAAGTTTGATATTCTTCAACTTTTCTGCATCATAATTTGAAAGAGTTGTTTCCAATTGCTTTCTCTAGTTTTCCATCTATATGAGTGTTAGAATCTCCCTCAAGATGTTAGGCTTTTGAAAATAGAGGACCAGGCTCTAATACCAATTTTTAGGATTCCCAAAGATACTGAGAGGGGGGGGGTGAATCAGTATCTTGTCAGTTAACAAATTTTCTGACCTTATTAAATAAATTGCATTCCAAAATAGTGTACCAGTAAACAAGAATTAATGTAGTAAATATGAACAATAAACACAACATAGAAAGTACACCATAACACAATATTTTTAACGAGGAAACCCAGTGTGGGAAAAATCTCAGTGGGATTTGTGACCCATAATATTCACTCACTGGCCAATGAATGTATATTACTTACAATAGGGGCATGCACATGCAGGAAGGCCAACTACCTAAATCTCACTACTTAATTACAAAAGGAAGTCTCACTAACTTACAAAATGGATTATGCAAATCCAATATAATGTACTGCTTCAATTCAACATCTATTATGCTAGGTTTAGTACCGGTTTAAGCTCATACAATAACCATAAACCTTACTCCAAAATCTGCCTTAATATTCACACATTACTTTTCAAATAATCTTCCCATGTCTGCATCTTAAATGATCTACAATATCTCATACTTATATATGAGTCTTATTACAATATGCCATGTCGGCTTACAAAAAGATGTTACAATTAAATACAATTGCAATAATTAAAATCATGTCAGCCAGGGTGCCGGTAATCATCTTTGTCGTTGCTGATAAACTATCTGCCGGTGTAGAGTCTATCAGTGCCAGTGCCTTCCGATGCCATAGGATTGAAAGGTTTCCATCAATGACAATACCTTCAATCATCTACAATTCTCATTGGAGTGTGCAATGCCAACAACTATATCCTAAGAAATGTGTCTTCGAGTTAACCTCTGGGAAACTCCTTGGATACATTGTCTCACAAAGAGGAATTGAAATAGATCCTATAAAAGTTAGAGCTATATTAGAGATGCCACCACCAAAGAATATCAATCAACTTCGGTCTCTACAGGGAAGACTTCAATCGATATGCAGATTCTTTGCACAACTTGCAGATAAATGTCATCCTTTTCAACATCTCCTTCATAAGAATATCAAATTTAGATGGGATGATAAATGCTAACAAACTTTTCAAATTCTCAAAGACTACTTTTTTAATCCACCAATTTTGATGCCACCTATCCCAGGAAAATCCCTACTACTTTACGTATCAGCTACACAAACAACACTGGGGGCACTCGTGGTGCAATAGGACAATGAAGGCAAGGAAAGCGTAGTATATTATATCAGTCGCACATTGGTTGGCTATGAGCTTAACTATACACCGATTGAGCGTGCATGTCTTGCTATGGTTTTTTCCTCGTAGAAATTACGACATTACATGCTAACTTATAAGACAAAGCTCATTGCCAGGATAGATCCACTAAAATATCTTCTTAGTAAGGCAACACTCACTGGCAGATTAGCTAACTGAGTTATGATTCTGAGTAAGTTTGACATTGAATATGTGGATAGAAAAGAAATTAAAGGACAAGCTATTGCTGATCAATTTGCAGATGCACCCATGATTGATGACACTCCTATTGTCTTTGAATTTTTAGATGAATCTATTCTTACAGTGACAAAGACAAAGCCTTGGCAATTATATTTTAATGGTTCATACATGCAACATGGCATAGAAGCTAGTATCCTCTTTATCACACCTCAAGGGGACTCCATTCCTAAGTCATACCGATTGTCATTCCCTTGTACCAACAACATAGTAGAATACAAATCATTGAGAATAGGACTACAAATTGTAGTTCCATGAAATATCTAGTAACTTCATGTTTTTGGGGACTCTCAACTTGTAATTCGTCAGACAAATGATGATTATCAAACTAAAGATGGAAAGTCAATGCCTTACAAGAAAATGGTGGATGACTTCAAGAACTACTTCATGCAGATAGTCTTTGAACAAATTCCAAGGGATAACAATCGAGCTACAGATGCCATGGCTACCATTGTTTCATTGATCGATATGCCTTAAAATGAGACCCACTATGAGTTCTTGGTGGATAATCTTTTGGTTCCTTCATATGAAATTACTCCTGCCAAGATGATATGTGTTGTTGGTCATAACTCCCCTTAGTATGGTACAATTTTCACTTACCTCCATGATAATATCCTTCCACCTGACCTTTCCAATAATCAACATCGTACCTTCATTCGTCAATCTTCCTGATATGTCATCTTAGCTGATACCCTTTATCATCAGGGTCTAGATGGTACTCTTCTTAGTTGCTTAGAGAGTGACAAAGCTTAAACTGCGTTACGTGAGGTTCACAAAGGTATATGTTATGCTCACTCTAGTGGTCCAACCTTAGCCAAAAAATTGATGAGGACTGGATACTACTAGCCTACTATGGAAAAAGACTCATATAAGTTTGTTAGAAAGTGTAAGAAATGTAAGATTCATGGAGACCTTATTCATGCACCATTGTAGGAACTTTGGCTAATTTCTACTCCATGGCCCTTTTGCTAGTGGGGACTCAACCTCATAGGAAAGATTCATCCTCCTTCCAATGTCCATAAATTCATTATCATAGCCACAAAATATTGAAAAAAATAGATTGAAGTCATTTCTCTTACCCAAGTCACCAGAAAACATATTGCAACTTTTATCCTTAATTATATATTTTGCATCGTACCTTTTCATTATCACAGATAACTGGCATCCTTTCAAGAACCAAGATGTTCATGAGCTTTGTGATTATTTTCATATCCACCATCACTTTTCCACTCCATATTACCCCCAAGGTACTATTCAAGTTGAGGCATCTAATAAAACCATTCTCAAAATCCTTAAAAAGACAGTCGATGACACTGGCCGTAATTGGCATATCCAACTCAACCATGCACTTTGGGCCTACCGCACAAGTTTTTGCACACCTACTAGAGCTACACCTTATTCACTTGTCTATGGTGCCGAAGATATCTTTCCTATTAAGGTCGAGTTACCATCCCTAAGAGTTTCTTTGCAGAATCTAATCAATGATGATGTTTGCAGGGTCTCCCGCTTACAAGATATAGAATTATTGGATGAGTGTAGAAAATTTGCTTTTAATCATCTCAAAGCATATCAACAAACAATGAATCACATCTACAATCATAAGTTAAATCCTTGCACATTTGAGGTGGGTGACTTAGTTCTCAAAGAAAATCCTAAAAATCAACAAGACAGAGAGAAGAAGGGCAAGTTTGAACCAAATTGGCTTGGTCCTTACATCATCATAGTAGTCTATGGATTAGGTGTATATTAGCTCGCAACACCAAATGGAGAAACTTTGGAGGATCCGATTAATAGAATGCACCTTCGTAGTTTTTAAACATAGTTTTTCATAATATCCCATTATAAAAAAAATGCAAAAAAATAAAAAATACAAGAAAAAAATTGAAAAATCAAATAAAAGTAAAGAGAAATAAATCCGTCCAATCGTAAAAACCACTTCGGTGGTGCCCTAGGAAAGTACCATTGTGAAAACCTGGTTACCGACGCTATGTGTAGAGACATTTCTCCTCCCTCCTTCAGGATTTGACTTCATCCTTTCACCTTGCACACACTCACAACCTATCCTTTCATAATAAATTTACCCAGTCCCATCATGGCTTGTTATTTATCTACCTAAGATTGGTTAGCCATTCATAATAAATCCCCCTTTTCACCCTTTCCTTCCATAATAAATCAATTCCAATCTACAACTGAGACAAAATCTTAAATCTAGTGATGGAAGTGGTACCCTAAGAATCGCATGTGTTGAGGTGCATCATCTTTTTCTTCCTCCTTTTCATGCACAATCCACAATAAAATGTCATTTGCATCACCAATCCACAATAAAGTTCCATTCTTCTTTGTAGTAAGGTATCAATTTCATGGATTCAATCAATTTCAGATGAGATTCAAGCAACAGTGGGCTTTCAACAAATCAAAATTTTCAGCAAACTTTGGCAACAACATGGTTTTTAGCATAATTTGTCCTTTATCAGCATAACAACATTGTGACCAAATTAAACATGTTAACATATGTGGCAAGAAACACAAAAAACTTAAGGATTTCATTCTGTTTTGGTGTCAAGTCTTGGTTTTATTTTGATTTCATCTTTTAAGGTGACATGTCTTTTAGTTTTTCTAGGATGTCTCTAATTAGAGATTCTATCTCCAGGATGTCTTTGGATAGAAAGGTGAGGATGGGATATGTTCACCTATTGTTTTATTGTCCGTGGATTGTCTCTTATTAATTCTATGGTTTGTCCAAGGATATGAGGACACTATGAGTCTAGTATGAACTAGAGAAATCCTTGTTTGTGACTGTTTGATCTCCATGCAAATGGGTACAATGATTTTATAGGTTGAACTTATACCTAGATGGTCATAACCTATTTTCCATAATAAATATCAATTATGATAAAGCACAAGAAGCTCTTTCACTTCCATATCTTCTACCTTCCATCCCCTTTCTTGATTGACCTTCATCTTCCTTTCTTGAGTCTGTGTAGCCCGCTATCACATGACTGAGTATAATGACATGCCTAAAATATTGACATTTCATGTAGTTTATACCTGTATTATCACATGTTAGTACATCGTGCATATGTATATATATCATGATAGCATCACATACTGCATGTATCATTGATTAGCATTTGCATTCTCATATAAAACATAAAAAGATAAAAATAGCATGTCATGCATTTCATCATGTAAATAAGTCATAACTAATACGTTCATTTGCATTTTACATTTGAACTATGCATAGAATACATATAAAACATAAAGGAACAAAAATATATTGCATTCCATCATGTATATATCCATTTCATTAAGTATCATAAGCATCATCGCATCTTAATAAAACATGTAACATGCATCATCATATAGGATCATAACCATCATATCACATCATCATAAAGCATATACAACATCACATGGAAACACATGCATATATCTACTGCAAGGAATAAGACATCTCATATATATATCAAAATAATAAAGTGTCATGATACAATGATATCAATATCATATATGGCTACAAAATCACTCGTAGGTGTCTATATCATCATACAAAAAACTGATGCAAAATGGATCCAAGAGAGCTATGATGAAGACCCTCCCTCAAAGTCGGCAGGCCTCAAAGGAATCTGAGCTCTTGAAGATCCAGCCCCTGGATCCCCTCATTTGCTCCCTCCTCCCCCTAGTGGTGTGGGTGGACCCATGATCATGCCACTCGATGCTTCTCTCCTATCTCTCTCTGTAGTCGTAGAGCATGAAGCCTTCTCGTAGCTCCCTACCCGCAACTATGGCAGTACTACTGCATAGTAGAAGTTCTTCTAGTAGGCTATCTCTTTGCCTTCTTGGAGGCAAAAAGGCAATCCTCCTATCATGTCCCCTACAACGGTCACCCTCACAACTCATATGGTGTCCTTTTTGGTCATATATCATTGTATTGTCTCATCTCTCTCTTGTTTCATATCGGCTAACTGTCCCCTCAATCAATTCATGTCTCTCTCGAGATCCTCAATCTCATCCTCCTGACCTATTGTCAGCTCCCACAACATGACTAGCTCATCCTCCTCCTCATCACCTCCCTATGCACCCTCTTCTTGTCTACCCTATTTTCCTTGTACTAGGGTGGTACCTGTCCCTGTCCCTGTTGTCCTTGTACCTATATCTGGGCTAACACCTATAATACATGTCCCCCTCTACCCCTGTGTGGTATCGATGGCCTACGTCCATGCCTTGCATCTCCACCTCCCTTAGCACCCTCTACCCTCCCTCCATCCCTAGCTCCACATCTCCCTCTCACCATCCTCCTAGCTCCTCCTTTGCTCCACCTCCTTCATCGACCTCCACCACCATCCTCATCATCCTCCTCCTCATCTGTTGTAGGAATGGGCTCTGCTGGATCTATCAATCTAGGGAAAGGATGAGTTGCAAAATAGGCTGCATACTCATCATCCATACCTGCATCAATCACATCTAGCAACATATCCCATGACATAGGCACCATCTACTCAAACTGTGACACTGTCGCATCATATGACAAAATGGGTCCCCAACAACTTTTCTCTCTAACCATCTATGCAAACTCACCAGAACCCCATGGCATGCTCTATTGTCTACCAAACTGCTTGCATACCTTGTCAATTAGATGTCTATCCTAAATATAGGGAGTGCACCCAATTAGATATCTGCTCCCGAAGCAAAATGACAGCACTGTCGCATCCTCCTCCCAGGCTTCACAGTCTAAGTACAACCTCCATATAACACTATTAATGTCATCTGTAACCCACTACGAGTACTCTAGCTTCCCAATCTATGGCTGGGAAGTAATCATACTATATATATGTGCATAATCCTTCCCATGCCCTCTAAATATGAATTGAATAGGCCTAGTTACCGCAATATGCCCATATGCTCATACTTGTAGTAATGTCACTCCGCACCCCAATCCACAACCACTAAGGTAAACAAACTGGTGCAACTCATGGTATAAGTGTGCCAAAATGCATGGCCCCCATGCAAATATCCAGTGCTCAATCATGAGGATATTCAAAGTCCTCCCCCAGCCAATAGCCAACCCTTGTGTAGCTTTGTTAGGACATAGAAACCCGCTAATCATCTCGCCTACCACAACTGCTAACCTCTATTCACTAGAATGCATAACATCCCAACTCAAGTGTCCTGGTCTCAACTCTAACTCTGGGTTTGCAAAGACTCATCACAATTCATCCTTGTCTCCCTCTCTATCAGAAACTACAAGATCACCATGGATCAGAATCCGCAGTATCCTCTGATGTGGCTGACATCTTGCTAGTTGACAAATGAGCTATCTCTCCACAAGAGCAGTTAGAAGTCCTATGTTCATCCTAATCTCTAGCATGTATAAGACATGTCTCAAAGCCATATGCTCAATAGCAACACTATCATTGAAGGTCAAATCTATGCACAATCTCTAAGTCACAGGGAATCACTCTCTAGACTCTATCTGGGGAAAATGCTCCTGCATCCAATCAAATCAATCGTTTCAATCCTAGTGGTACTCATGTTCATCACATGGTGCTACATCTATCCTAGTGCTTATGTTTATCATATAGCACTGTATCCTATCCTAGTGTATATGTTTATCACATTGCACTTGATCCTTGCTTGCTAGAGCACTCGTTTGATTTTGTCAATTCGACAACTTATTCTATACTCAGCTTAGTAGACCTACCTATTTTTAGGGCACCTCTTGAGTGAATCCTCTCAACAACTTATCCAATTGACAACGTATGTTTATCACAAAATTATGAATTTTAGCCTATCTTTCAGTTTGTCTCCCTAGGGCACCTGTTTGAGTGAATCCTCTTGACAGTTTATCCAATAGACAGGGTATGTTCATCACAAAATTGTCAATTTCTGCCTAATGAGACATAGGCACTTTTTTTCTACAAAAACATGGTTTCACCTACCCTAAACGCACTTTGGCAAACTAGACGCACTTTTTCATCACAGACACAAGACTGTTCAACCTAAACACATTTTTCTGACATAGATGCACCTGTCTATCATAGACATGCCCACATCCATACCTAGATGTGATTACAATCACAAACGTTCCTTCAACCTACCTAGACGTGATTGTTTGACATAGACATGCTCAAACTTAACGAACATGAGTTTTTACCCTAAATGGCGCTACCACATTTTTGCAAATATACTCTAAAATGCATTAAATGCAACAATAAATGAAAAATCATACAAAGTAAGTTTGAGGTACTTACCGAGTCACCCATGTCGTCTGGCCTCTAGAACCGACGAAGACGATCGAACTTGTGTAGCCTATCTGCCATCTCTCATGCATTGTTGACTGCTCTCTTAGCTCTTTATGCACTTTGATCTCTTAAGTATGTGGATGCAAATGAGGATGTTTCTTTCTAGCCTGTACATATAGGCTGCTTAGCCCCAGTCTCCTGTATTGATCTTTTCTCCCCATGTCAGTCCTTTTATCATCAGTCTTTCCTAGTCTTTCTCTTTTATCGTGAGATTATCTGCAACCCCTTTCAGTATTTCCATCCAATCTCTTGAGGGGGCATATCATTCCTATCTTGGGGTAACTTTGTATCATTTTTTCTTCTTTGAGCCAACACGACAAGATGCATTGTCTCAAAGAGGGGCAAAATGTAGACACCTAAAATTGTCCTATCTAATTAAATAAATATTTTTATTTATTTAATTATTTTATTCCAACTCTTCTATTAATTAAATAAATCTTTATTTATTTAATTAATTTATTTATCTTCTTCTAAGCCTTTTCTCATTTTAATAAATACTTTTATTTATTTAAATAATCTTTCTCCTAAATTAAAAAATATTTTATTATTTAACTATCCCCTTTCTTCTATTAATTAAATGAATATTTATTTATTTAATTAATTCATTATCCTCTTCTATACATGACACATGTCATTCATCTCTTAATTCCTACACCACCTACCCTCTCATCATTTAATTATTTCTTCTACCTACCCTTTAAGCCTATCCGACCATTTATCTTTACACTTCTTAATCTTATCCATCCATTTCCTACTGTGTTCTCTATATAAGAGGATACTCTCCTTCATTATAAACTCTAATCGATCTAATCACATAAACAATGCATCTAATCAATATTATGCAATCAAGCCTTCTTGTGATCAAGCTATCAATCACAATCCGTTCTTTGTTGAGCTCTTGTGCACACATAAAATGTGAGAGCAAATATATCAAGCAAGATCAATGAGATAGTAGACAATTGAAAACCCTACTTGACATGTGAATGGTAATATTGTTTTATTTTGTGCATTTGCATGATCTTAGATATCTCTATTGGTGTATGGTGGATGTTTCATTAGAGGACTTAGATTGTTTTTGGTTGGATCTTTATGGTTTTACAATAGGTTTTCATCATCATATTTTCATCGCACACACTTCTTGTTCTTGAAAATTCTCTGTCTACTTCCCTAACTAACATTCCTTGCACACAATATCAGTAGGCTTGATAATCTTTAGTAAATCTCTCACTTCCTTAGTATAACTGATCTTTATTATGTTATTGAAGTTAACATGTCCCATCCTTTTATGCCATAGCCAACATCCATTGCTCTGACTTAGATAATATTTGTTTCCACTTCTATCCTTTATGTAATAAACATTTCCACTTGTCTTAATGCCTTCTGCTACCAACTTTCTAGTTTTTCCTTTTCTGCTTATACATCTGGTATTGGTGAAAAAAACTTCATAACCTCTATTTCACATCTAACTAACACTTAACAGACTATGTCTCAAGCCTTCTACATAAGAAACATCATTATTTTTATGCTTACCATCAGTCAAGATACTTCCTATTCCACAAATCGGTCCCGCTTCCTCTCTTGGAAACTTAACTGATCCACCATCATACTTCTTGAGACTGATGAATTTGTCTTTATCTTCGGTCATGTGATTTGAAACATTCAAAATCAATGATCCATGATCTTGGTTCAACTGTAACATGTAGTGCAACCTTCTCTTCCGATCTTTTGGTCCTATCCTGATTCTTCTCTTCTATAGCCAAGAATAAAGATTCTTCATTTGATTCCTCACAATATTCTTCTTTAGAAAAATGTACCTCCATAGAACAAAAACTCCTTTTCCCTTTATCTCTATGATCTATTATTTTCTTAAAATCATGTCTTCTATATCTAATTTTTTTTTCATCATCATCAAATTTTTTGTAATCTTCTTTATATATACATTTAGAAGCATAATGACCAATTCTACCACAATTAAAGCATTTCAAGAGAAAATTACCCTTGTAATTTATAGTTCCTCTCTTTATTATTCTTACAAAGTTTGATTCAATCTCATCCTGGTTCTCACTTGTTTCTGGTTTATCTCATAATATCCTTGAAACATTAAACATAACTTCTCTCTGATGTAGGGACTTCACGGGGTCATAACTAATTGGGCTGAAATTTTATGAGGAGGTATATCGGGAGGATATATTTGGATTAACAATCAAACCTAGTTCAATTGGACCTCAACTCGATCAAATTTCTAGGACTTGATTCCTTCATCTAGGGATTCAAAAAGAGCTTTTTCTATTTTGTTTTTCTTCGATTTTTTAATGTTGATTTTTTAGTTAATTTTGAACTCATGATCTTTATTAGTTTATAAAGTTGTCAATTTGTGCCAAAATAAATTTTTTTAGATATCTAGAAAATTTCATGATTTTTGCGATAGATTTGAAAATTACCAAAAAATGGCGAATTTCAGATTTTGTAAAAATCTGCCAAAAAGAGAAATTTTCAGATTGTTGTTAGAATAGGTTTATTTTTCATTGTAATGATATAATGGTTGGAGACTACAAAAGAATAATGGTGAAGGAAAATTGATCCATTCTTGTGTCCTCATGTTTTCATTACTAGTTTTATTTATGTTCTAAATTGGCTACATCACTCTCTAATAGGATTTTATATCTTCCATCTCTCCAATTTCATAGGAAGACGATGTTCTGATAAGCTGATCAATTTAGTAGTTATTAAGATCATGACATTCTTCAATATAACACTTCTTTGGTTTGTAGGGTTTGGTCAATGTAAATAGGATCTTTCTAATAAAATCACTTTCTTATAGCACTCCTCCACCAACAACTCGGATAGCCTTTGCGGTACCAACAACTCGAATAGCCTCCACGGTATAATTCACTTTGTGTATGTAGCTCTCAACACTCTCATCATCAGCCATTTTCAAACCTTCAAATTTCTTCTTCAAGTTCAAAAGTCTTTCTTTCTGTGTCTTTGGGTCACCTTCATATGCATAACATAACTTGTTCCAGATGTTGGACTCCAACAATGATCTAATAATTGGGTATACAACCTCAACTTAGGGATAGGATTTCCTTACTAAGTCTCTATCATTCTTATCATTAGATATCATTTATAGGTCAACCCAGGGGCATGTAACTTGAAATGGGTTAGCACGATCTATGCACTAAGAGATACTTGGAGTTGCACTTAATCCACATTAATTTAAGGAATATATTATGCTTAAAGAAATTGTTGAAAAGGAAATAGATTGTCATAAAAACCAAACATGTTCTAATAGTTAAAAAAAAACTAAAATAGTACTGAATGAAAAAGTTCCAACAAGAATAAATGAACTACTCTATTTTTCCTTGGTTTTACGAACAATCACAAAATGGGATTTTTGTGGCTGCAAGAATAGTCAAATGTGAGAACTGCAACTACTAACTGAATGAAATCTACTTACTAACGAAATGGATAGAATCCTCACCAAGTGGCCCCCCTTGGGTGAGTCTTCCAATACTTAATCAAACATAGAAAATAATTATATCATTTCACTCATTATTCATTCTTACAAGATAATAGTATTGCAAAAGAGTAAATTGTATTCAGAAAAACTCCATACCTGAAAGACAATAGTTACATATATATGTTGTTCCAACCTTTTTATAAGAGGAAGGATTGATGCATTTATGGAAAAGAAACTAACTACCCTAACTACTTAGCTGATCCACTCCCAACCACTAGGAGGATGACTTTCATTGAAAGCATAGAATAAGGAAAGGAAATTGTGTTTGAGTAGGAATCAGTCCATTTTCAGTGAATCTAGCACAACCTATCCTATATTTAATCTTCCATCATATATGAGAATTATGACGCAAGAAGATGTATCCTAACACAATAGAATTCTTCCATTTTTTTTGCAATTAGTGGACTCCTTCAAGGACCCAGCCCATGAATGCTTAGTGTGTCGACATGAGTTCCTTCCTTTAGAATCAGACTTCTTCAGGAACTTGCTTCATGAATGCTTGATGTGCTAGCATGAGCTTCTTCCTTTGGACTCAAAATCCTTCATTATGGCTCCATCCATAGGGTTAACATGCAGAAGACCTTGTATATTTATAACTACTACACAATAATATTCATTCACACTATAATGCAACCATTAATATACATATCACATAGCATTTGTTGGTAGATTAAGATATCACAAGAAAGTTCAGGATTTGCAAGTTTCAATCAAGCTTTAAATTAAAACATACTCCAAATCATAAAGTGACATGTCCTTAAACCATAACAAGAGTGTTAATAATAACAAAAGTCTATATAAGAAGATCTAATAATGGGGCTCATCACCAGACTTCCTTAGCTTCCTTCAATCCTTTAAACTTACCAAATATTTCATCACTCAAACAACTGATAAGTATTGTTCTAGCCTTTGAATTTGTTTTTTGAGCCTTAAAGTTCATCCAGAGTCAAAGGCCCATTTTGAGGTCATTTATTGTTAGACAGTTTAGATGACCAGAGGACAACTAAGACGAGGGGTGAATCAGTTGTCACCGGATTATAGAACTTTAAGCATTTAATTCCTTATTACTAGAACACATAAAATTAATACCTAAATGCATAAACCAAATATCAAAATTATTGATAAAGAATTTAAACATAAACATAAATCATAGAATAGTTACCATCCATCCATAACACATGACACCAAGATTTGTACGTGGAAAACCCGGTAAAGGGAAAAACCATGGTGGGAAGCCTACCCACAACTAGATAATACTTCTACAACAAGTATGTGATTACAATATGAGGGTCCTGCACATGTAGGAAGGCCAATAGCGTAGAGCACACTGCTCATCACAAAAAGGAGCCTCACTGACTACATAAACATCAGACTACAATCTGGAAAGAAGAGTGAATTGCAAGTATAGCATCTCTTATGTTTGAGTATAGTTCTAGTTAAGTTTAATACCAGAGGCCTTAAAAATATATTACAAACCCAATTTGATTACCTATGATCGACCAAACCTTATGCATATGATCACAACATTATTCGCACACAAATCATCCTATAACCTTTTCCTTTCAACCCATAAACCCATGATCTACAAAGAGATTTTACATCATATTTATACCAACTTGGGACCTAAACAATTAGGTTGGCCACCTAAAAGATAATACAATAAATTCATAACATAAACCCATAATCCAATGATCAAATAATTCATCTTAGGCCGAAAACAATGTCAACCAATCATTAAATCCCGATGATAATGCATTAGGAACATCCTCGAACATGTTATGGAAACCGGTCCATAAACTAGATAACACCGGACCCAAAATAGGTTGCCATAAACCAAATCCAACACCATCGATGGACTAGAGCATGAAATTGAAAACCATCAACATCCTGAAACCCATCTAGAAGCTGCACCAACACCACTTATCACGTGCATCAAAATATCTTCAACAAAGCTCTGTTGGTAAAACCCTTACCGGTGAACAAAAGGCTTACTAGAACAAATGATAGCTCCTGAGTCATCAAATCCCAAACCAGCTGATCATGATACACATCTGAATAGCATGAATGACAGATCCAAACCAGTTCCACAAACCAAAGCATACCAGACCCTATCTAATCAATAACATAATCAACCACTCTACCGAAACCAATCAGAAACCGGTAAACAACCAAAACAACTCGTGTTTCCATCAATGACAAAAAATTAATGCAACACATAATCAATTCCTCCAAATTGCCAACAATCTTCCTCTTTGGCATTCATGGCAATGCTAGATGTGAAAAGCCAAGAAATGCCAAACAAGACTCCCCCAATGGAAGACAACCAACAATCTCCCACAAAATGATATAGCAATGAAGTTTTGAACCAAACTCACTTGTGATTGATATTTCGTTAAGCCATTTTTTTCACATATCTCTCTCTCCCTTTGACATCAATGCCAAAGATTTGGCATAAAAAATGAAAGAAAAATCATAAATCCTCTGAAACATATAAATGACTACTCCCCTTGAGTAGTAGCACCACCACATGAATCCAGAATGAGTAATAACTCGGATAATGCATACTGGATTGATGCCAATCAGCATCACTCAAGTCTCTACTGGAGGGGGAAAAACCCCCAATCTATCTCTGAAGTACTCAAATGATTCTTTAGGAAAAATTTTAGTGAAAATGTTTGCAACCTGCTCTTTAGTGTTCACATAAACTAGTTTGACTTCATTTGCTTCCACCTTCTCCTTCAAAAAGTTATACTTGATAGATATGTGCTTTGTCTTAGAATGAAATACTAGATTCTTTGATATATCAATAGCAACAAAGTTATCACAGTGAATAACTAACGGTTCATTACAATCTACCTTTATATCCTTCAAAATTTTCTTCATCCATAGAACTTGTGTACAGTTAGTAGTAGCAACAACATACTCAGCTTCAGCAGTAGATAAAGAAGTGCATTATTGCTTCTTTCTGATCCATGAAACACGTTTCTTTCTAAGAAATAAATCTCCACCAAATGTGCTCTTTTGGTCATCAACATCTCCAGCCCAATCTACATCTGTATATGCACATAATGTAAAGTCATCATTTTTAGGATACCACGAACCATATTTAGTTGTTCTCTGCAAATACCTGAAAATCCTTTTTACCGCACTCTCATGATTTTCTTTAGGATCATTATGATATATCGATACAATATAAACTGCATTCATTATATCCAGTCTAGTCTGAGTCAGATATAGCAAGCCACCAATCATAGATTTGTACCTAGTAGGATTTACCAATGTAGATGCATCTTTCTTTGTCAATTTCTCACTTGTAACCATAGGAGTACTAACCAGTTTACAATTTTCTAGACTAAATTTCTTCAACAACTCTCTAGCATACTTAATTTGAAGAATGAAAATACCTTTATCAATTTGAGTAATTTGCAAACGTAAGAAAAATATCATCTCCCCAATCATAGACATCTCAAATTCATTCTTCATATTGTTAGAGAATTCCATACACAACTTATCTTCACCTCCAAAAATGATATCATCAACAAAGACCTCAATAATCAATATGTCCTCATCAATGATCTTATAATATAAATTACTATCAACATTACCTTTAGTGAAATCAAGATTTAAAAGATATGTATCCAGTCTTGCATACCAAGCTCGAGGGGATTGTTTCAATCTATATAAAGCTTTCCTTAACCTGTAGGCCATGTTTTTGTCATCTAAAAGTGAAAATCCATCATGTTGATCAATATAAACTTCCTCTTCAAGATCTCTATTCAGAAATGCACACTTAACATCCATTTGATAAACCTTATAATTCTTAGGAGCAGCATAAGTAAGAAATAATCTCACAACTTCAATCCTAGCAACCGGTACAAAGGTTTCACCATAATCAATTCCTTCTTTCTGAGAATAACCTTTACAAACCAATCTATCTTTATTCCTCACAACTTGTCCATCCTCATTCAATTTATTCCTAAAACCCCATTTAGTTCCAATAAAATTCTTATTTATAGGTCGGGGAACTAAAGTCCATGTGTTATTCTTTTCTATCTAATCTAATTCTTCTTCCATAGCTTTCATCCAATATTCATCTTTACAAGCTTCAATTACTGATGTCGGTTCAACTTGAGAAATAAAACATACCTCATCAGTTGTCAACCTTCTTCTTGTCATCACTCATTTTATTTTGTCTCCAATGATATGATCTTCAGAATGATTCAACCTTACATACCTAGGAGTCTTTTGATTTTCCGTTCCTTTGTCCTAATCTTTAGTTACTGTTGAATTTTCTGATACTACCAGAGTAACTCGTTCAACATTTTGTTCCAGTATAGGTGCTACCGGTTTAGTAATGATCATTTTCACTACCGATTGTCTCTCATAAGTTCTGATTTGACTTTTGTTCTGCCCATCCACTTTGACATTTGTGCTCTTCATAATTATCTGCAATCTTTTTTTATAACATCTGTATGCTTTGCTTTCATTAGAATAGCCAATAAATATTCCTTCATTACATCTAGGATCAAACTTTCCAATGGAATCATCTCTTTTGATATAGCATTTACTACCAAAGATTTTGAAATACTTAACTGTCGGTGTATGACCAAACCATAAATCATAAGGTGTCTTACTGGTATCTCCTTTGATATGAATTTTGTTAAATATGTATACCGTCATGCTTACAGCTTCTCTCCAATAGATATGAGGTAGATTAGCTTCCATCATCATGGTTCTAGCTGCATCCAAGATAGGATTCAAGTTGCTCAAACTTTTCATCTTCTTTCTTCATATCCTCTATTTCCTTTGCATATAAATCTTTCCAATCACTCTTGCCGGTAGATGATGATGCATGAAAAGCAACTTCAAATTTAACAACTCCAGAAGGTCCAAATTCCTCAAGCTCAAAAGCAGATAATTTCCCAACCAAGGTATCCCTATTAATAAAGGTGTTTGCCATAGTTCTCAATGCATTAATTGTAGTAACCTTCATCTTATAAGCCAATGGAAAATCTCTCAATACTTTAGAAACTATTTCATCTTTGCTTAGAGATCCACCACAACATTGAATTTCCAAAACAATCTCATTAACTCTCTCCATAAAGGAGTAAACCTTTCATCTTCTTCCATATTTAGATTTTCATTCCTTACCCGGTAACCATCAAGTTTAGCAATTTTAACATTAGGGTCACCTTCATTCAGAGTCTCCAATTTGTCCCATATAGCCTTTGCAGTTGATTTGTCAGTTAGTCCCATAATTTGTTGATCAGAAAGTGCACATAAAAGGGCTTCTGTAGCTCTACAATCATTCTCAAGCTCTTTATCCAGACCAGCCAAAGGAGGATTTCTAGATGCCGGATTAAATGATGTAACACCATTCTCAGTGATCTCCCAAATCTCCTTTCCAAGGCATTTCAGATGAGTCTCCATCCAAATCTTCCATTCCCTGTAATTTGTTCCATCGAACCTAAGGATTTCTCTCCAGAAAACAAAAACAGATGAACTAGATGAATTTGAACTACTAGATGCCATAGGATCTTCCTCAAGCAGTTAAGCTTCTGCATAGAAGACTGAGATATAATACCAATTATTAGAAAGTTAATATAACCGGAGGACAATTGAGAGGGGGGGTGAATCAATTGTCACAAGATTATAGAACTTTAAGCATTTAAATCCTTATTACCAAAACACATAAACTTAATATTGGAATGCATAAACCAAATACCAGAATGATTGATAAAGCATTTAAACATAAACATAAATCACATAACAGTTACCATCCATCCATAACACATGAAACTGAGATTTGTATGTGGAAAACTTGGTAAAGGGAAAAACCACACTGGGAAGCCTACCCACAGTCAAATAATACTTCTGCAACAAGTATGTGATTACAATATGAGGGGCCTACACTTGTAGGAAGGCCAACATCCTATAGCACACTGCTCATCACAAAAAGGAGCCACACTGACTACATAAATATCAAAATACAATCTGGAAAGAAGAGTGAACTACGAGTATAGCATCTCCTATGTCTGAGTACACTTTCGGTCAATGCCTAAGTATTGACTAGAAGAAGAGAAAGGGATAATGCTTGTCTGCTCTCCAAAATTGAGCCCAAAATATCAAAGGAGGCTCTAAAATATGATGACTGAATCAAAGCCATGGAGGAGGAACTGGAACAGATTTAGAAAAATGAAACTTGGACTCTAGTGCCCGGACCCGAAAACAAAAATGTGATAGGCACCAAATGGGTGTTTAGAAATAAAATGGATGAAACCGGTCAAATAGTAAGAAACAAAGCAAGGCTAGTATGCAAAGGCTATGATTAAGAAGAAGGTTTGGATTATGGAGAAACCTTTACATCGGTGGCCAGGCTAGAAGGGGTCAAAATTTTGTTGGCCTATGTTGCTTATAAGAAATTCAAAGTTTACCAAATGAATGTCAAATCGACATTCTTGAACGATGTTTTAGATGAAGAAGTATACATAGAGAAACCAAAAGGGTTTGCATCAGAAAATGGAAGAGATATGGTATGTGTTAGGACCCAAGAAGGACAGCTAAGAGGGGGGGGGGGAATCAGTTGTGAACCAGTTGTATATAAATTATAATCCAAATGCAAATTATTCCAACGTAAACCTAGTGCCAGTAAACCAAACTTAAATGCCGGTAAAACAGATTAACAGTTATAGCAGTACTGGTATAACTTAATGCATGAAACATAAAGAGAAACAACATCCACAACACATGACACAAAGATTTCTACGTGGAAAACAGGTAAGGGGAAAAACCACGATGGGAAACCTTACCCACAATCAAATGATACTACTGCAGATAGTAAGTGTATACAAATGGGGTCTGCACATGCAGAAAGGCCAACCGCCTAGAGCTCACTTCTCAATCACAAAATAGGAGTCACACTGACTACAATTGGATGGTTAAATCCAATGATAATGTACTACTCAAAATAGCATCTGCAATGTTGGAATGATTACCGATTTAAGCTCTGAACATGAGTGCCAACCACCTTCATAACCTTCCTTCAACCTTCAAATAATGTCTGCATGATTTGCACAAGGATCTTCTTATTTTCGCTCTTCAATATTCAAACACACTTATACCATGATCCTATATCTGATCTTCAATAAGATATTATAATCATATATACAACACCTAAGACCAAATGTATAGGTCAGCTCACTAAAGATGTTATAGTTAAATCAATTACAAATAAGTCTTGATGCGATACAACATGTCGACTCAATACAATTACCACATTATCCAATCAATAAATCATTTCCAAAATGTGTTGTGCTGATCTAGAATAGATATCATGTACCAGTCCATAACCTATACCTATCTTCCAATAAAGGCAAATTTGTCAATCCAATTAGAACAATAAGCAAAACACCAAATCCAAACATCCAATCCATCTCTTCCACATATCCAAATGATCTCCAGATGATAACAAGTCATCATCGCTACCTATGAACAATATAACCTATTGGTGAACACATACCAGTGACTGTGCATAATGTAGACCTCCAAGAACAGTAACCTATATCTGAAGACCAAAGAAAAAGGAAAACATCTGATTTCAGAAATTTTTGTTGATGACATTATCTTTGGAGGAGACGATGAGATGAGCAGAGGTTTTGTAGAACAAATGAAGCAACAGTTTGAAATATCCATGATCAATGAAATAAAATTATTCACCGGCCTACAAGTCTCACAGCTAAAGAATGGCATATTCATTAGCCAAACCAAGTACATAAGGGAAATTTTGAAGACTTTTGGAATGGAAGATTGAAAACCTGTTGGAACTCCAATGGTTACAGGTTGCAAGCTCTCAAAAAATGATGAGGCTCATGAAGTGAATGATATACTTTACTAATCCATGATCGGTAAGTTGTAGTATGCAGTACACAGTAGACTAGATATATCACAAGTTGTTGGCTTGGTTGCCAGATTTGCTACAAATCTGAAAGAGACTCATATGGTGGCACTCAAGAGAATATTTAGATACCTTAAGGGGACTGATGAGTATGGTCTTTGGTATCCACATAAAGGAGATTTCATCTTAAGTGTCTTCACCGATGCAAATTGGGCAGGGAACATTGATGACAGAAAGAGCACTAGTGGAGGTGCATTCTTTCTTGGAGATAGGATTGTGTCATGGACAAGCAAGAAACATAATTGCATCTCTCAATCCACAGTTGAGACTAAGTATGTGGTTGTTGCAATCAACTGTACATAGATAGTATGGATCAAGCAATTATTGGAAGGTGTCCAAGAAAAGGTGACTGAACCTGTAGTGATTCACTATGACAACACCAGTGTTATCGACATATCCAAGAATCCGGTGATGCATTCCAAGGCAAAGCATATAGCTATAAAATATCACTACCTTAGGGAACAAGTTCAAGACAAGGAAGTGAGGTTGGAATATATACCAAAAAAAGAACAGATGGTTGATATCTTCACCAAGCCACTATAGGACACCTTTAAATACCTCAGAGGTAAGCTAGGGGTGATGCCCCTACCTGCATTAAAGTAAGAAAAAAAGGGCTCTACATCAATCTGGTATGGAAAAATTTCTAAAAATAGATTGATAAGTTTGGACTACTCCAGTTAGGGGGATGGTGCAGAGGCACCTAAGCACACAAGCATACTAGGAGGTCAAAAGTCATAATATGAGCAATTTTATTGTATTTGAGTCATTCATAATGTATTAAGGTTATTTGAGTCTATTGAATCATAATATGTAAGGATAAATGAGCCATTTTGTCCAAAGATATCATATTTGGCCCATCTTGAAGTATTAAAACTTTCCATGTCAGGGTTAGAGTCATTTATGTCAAAAATGCAAAAATTGTAAAAATTGCAAAGTTGCAACATTGCCAAAAAGTGCAACAAAAGTGTAAGTATGAAAAGAATTGGTCATGAGGTGGTTAGAGTAGTTAGGAAGGAGTTGGAAATGGTTTATAAAACTATGTTTGGTTGAAATAAAGAGGGTAGAGCAGTTTGGAGGGGATTTGACAAAGATTATCCATCAAACCCTCAAACTGTCATAAGGTTTTAAGGAATCCGTGACTGTCATGGATCCATGGAGGATCAAATTTGGTGTATTTTTATATGTAGAGGTTTTTTAATGATAGATTAATAAAATATATTTCAGATGAATCATTTCTTATTGTGGAGTATTTGGCAAGATATGTTTGTTTTTACAATAATTGTCAAAACCCTGCCAAGGGTTACCTATTTTGGAAACAACACTCATAAATTTTTATTTAACCGTTGGATCTGAATGAAATTTCGAGAGAACTTGTATAACTTAGTCATATAAAGTCTTACCAAAGCAATTTTATTTATTATCAATATTTAAAAATTTATTGATGACTGTTTGTTACAGTTCATGGTGAAAGGCAGACCGGTGAAGGCAGTAGCAGTCCGGTTGCAACATTTAGTGTGGTCACATGAGGGATCATAATGAAGAAAGCCTATATGTGTTCAAAATTTATCTGAATCATCATTCCATTTCTTTTTGTCTTACTTTATTTGGTTAAGAATTGAATATTTTGTGATTATTTTGGTGAAAACAGTTTTTAAGGGATGAAACCCTGAACTAGGGTATTCCATGGCAAATAAGAATATGTTCTCTCATGTTATGGTGAAAGTTATGATATTAAATATTGAATGAAGGTCTGTAGGGATGTAATATAACCTTTGAAATTGGTTTGGAGTTGAGAAGAATGTTTTATCTTTTTATATGCCTCTTGATTCAAGTTTAAAGTCTACCCTTGAATGAAGGTTTTATGGTTTTCCAGGATGCTCTGCATTATAGAGTTTTATGGGGAGCAGTCTTGTAAGTGTACTAAAATACATCTTTTTCATTTGTGTCAAAGTTGGAGATATTATTATAGTGTTTGAGCATTGGTAAGTTGTGTTGAGCTGAAGTTGTTGAAACAGAGTATTGCCAGTGTTAGGGGGAGATATTCAACTAAGAGAAAAAGTAATGACCGGTACATAAATAAATAAATGAAGAAAGTACATGAAGGAGCAACTAATAAGACAAATTCTGAAGTGTTTCCATCAATGCCAAAGGGGGAGATTGTTGGCATTGACAAAACTAGTTAATCCAGAGAACTAGTATATTTGATGAGATTTGTCATTTATGTCTAACACTGACCGATGGAGTGGTATTGATGAAGTGGCGATGACTTGTAAACAACATGGAAGTAGCATAAGAGATAGATGATTAAGGTTCAATCAGCTCAAGGGAAGACAAACTAAGCTAATCGGTTTGTCACTCAAGAAGATCGGTGTTGAGATCAGATCTTCAGGTTGATCATTCTGATGATGATGAAGTCACAAAAGGTGACTTAGGCAAAGAAGGCTTGAGGTTGTATGCAAATCAGAACCTCATTAGAAAATAGGAGAAGAGGCTTGATGGATGCATTGCAAACTGATATCAAAGGATAAACTAGTAATGAAGAGCATTGTGGTATACCGATACACCAATGAAGCAAAAGGAAGATAGGTGGGCACCGTAAATCTCAAAGCGGCGATCAATCACACAATTGCAATGGCAAAAGGTGAGTTGGAAAGTTTGTAGCAATTCCCAATTAAAGATTGGTGAAGTCAACTTCATTTATCATGGAGTTAAGCCATGATTACTTGTGGATTTTTTGGTTCGCTTTTAAAAGACTAAATGTGATCCAAAAGTCACTATTTTTGGGGGATGCAATGGAAAAATTGGTTGAGAAGTTGGCAGAATTGTTGCAGGGCATGCAAAGCAAGAGCGAGAAGATTTGAATTCAAAATTTACTGAAATCTATGATTGCATTGATTAAGGAAACACCTGAAGGAGAATGTATAAAGTATTTTGAGTTCATTCAAAATATTTTTGATCATGAAATTTGTAAAGTGCAAATCCTGTTCGAGGCAACCCAAAGTGCAAAGTGAAGAGTGAGAAAGTGATAAATGATTTAGTAGAGTAGAGTGTGGGTGAAGTAGACCGATAGAGTGTAGAGCCGAGGATATGAGCAGAGGATTGATGTAGTGCAGAGCATACACAACCGGTGGAGACAGAGTATGATTTTCATTGTGATATGATCAAGCTATCAATACCTATTCCAGAAGATCAATTTCATGTTGATTTCTAACCATAGCAACTCAAAATCCCTTAACCGGGTGACATCTTAAGTGATGATCCTAAGACCTCTAACAGGGTAAAGGCACTAACAGGGCTTAAGTAAAATCCATTAACCAGGTGGCACCTAACAATGACTTTGTAATCTCCTAACAGGGATGGCTCCTCACCGGGCGTACTCTAGAAGAATGTAAATTTGGTGAGTTTCTACTCACACTGTGGTTTTCTCTCATTCGGGTTTCCATGAGATAAATCTTGGTGTTACTGTGTATCTTTTCATGCATGTATATTCTTCTACAATAACTATTTATATTGATGAAAATTAAGTTAGTGTAGTCTTGAGTTAAAAGGTTTTAATATTGTAAAACAGGTAAAGTGTTGATTCACCCCTCCCCTCTTAGCACCAGTTGGGTCTAACAAGAAATCCTTCTGTCATGTCGATGTCAGTGCTGGTGTGAGTGTAGTATCTGTGAAGTGTCTACCAGTACACCATAGAACCAAAACATGAAGCTGGAACACAATACCATGTCTAAAGATAAATACCTTTTGATCACTCTCAGTGAAAACCTCCAACAAATTCTTCCAAATGCCAGTGAAATTTCTCTAAATTGCCTTTGATCACACTTAGTCACTCTGAATGCAAGGTGATTAACAATGAAGTGTATTTGACCTTTTAACCTTTGATAAAAACCCTAATCTTCCATTGACATAAATGACTGTCGATGAAAGATACCAGATCTCGCTCAGAACATGTCAATGCCAGATAATCATCTCCAATATTTGGAACATCTTCCAGAACCTCTTCCTGGGGCATATGCAACAATTTCATGAATTTTTCCTACCCCTAAGGCATCTAGCTTAGTTACCAGATGAGCTACCTACCAGTGCAAGAGCAACCTCTTCTACCAGATAAGTAACCGGGACATTCCCATCTGATGATTGTTCTTCAGTCTTTCTAACCCATCCCTGAGTATGATCTTGTTGGATTTTACTAACCTTCTCTTTCCCTTTCTCATTTGATCCTCCATTACCAACTGTTGGATTTTTGCTTCTACAGAATTTAGCAATATGTGCAACCTCATTACATGCATAACATGTAACATTGTTCCTTTGAATTGCTTGGCTAAAACCAATGAAATTGCTCGACCTGCACTGATTAGCCATATGTCCAAATTTTCCACAAGAATAACATTTAACATTCATTCTACAATCTTTTGTTTTATGACCAAACTTATTGCATTTAAAACATTTACCAGAAGCAGAATCAGGGTTCTGATTTGATCTGTTTCTACATTGCCTACCCATGTGACCAAATCTATTGCAAACAAAACATCTACCATTGAATTTATAAGCATTAAATTGCCTTACCGGTGCCTTATGGTTTTGATCTTCATTAGCAGTTCTAGAACTCCATCCTTCTTCAAATCCAAGTGTACTGGAATCTCCAATCTACCTTTGTCTCTTCAATAACTCATCTAGTTGTGCTAAGCTAATTTTGAATTTTTCTTTGTACTCACTTGCAGTAGTTAAATCTTCTCTCAGAATTATCATTTGTCTCTCTAGATCTTGTTCATTACTCTGGGATTGTACCAGATCAGTTCTCAACATATCATTTTCATGAACCAACCTCCACATTCTTCAAATTTGTTCTTCAGGGACACACCAAGATTTTCTTCCTTCTTCTTTGTGTCCTCAATCTCCTTAGACATCCTTATATTTATAACTTGCATTTCATTTTTCATAACCATGTTCTCCTGACTCAATTTTTGACATTGTTCCTTAAGTGCATCTCTCTCTTCATCATCCTGACTTTGCAAAAGTTCCTTCCTCCTAGCTTGAATAGATGATACCCTCTCTTGTAGGACAAGAATGAATTCCTTAGCAGAATTTAATTCATCTTGTAGTTTTAAGTTCTTCAACCTTTCAACATCATAATCTTCAAGTGCTATCTCAAGTTGCTTCTTCAAAGCCATATCCATGGATTCTGGTTTCAGGATCTTCCTCAAGCTATTAAAATTCCTCCAAGGCACAAGGCTCTGATACCAATTGTTGGAAACCACTAACACTGAGAGGGGGGTGAATCAGTGTTATACTAGAATGATAAGTTTTAGCCTTATTAAAACATGCATACACCAACCGATATACCGGTACATACAGAATTGAAAGAAGTAAAGCAATCAATAAGCCAAACACATTAATGATAACCATAACACACATAATTATACATGGAAAACCTCAAAGAGGAAAAAACACAATGGTATTTGTGACCCACAATATCAATCCAGTGGCCATATGAAGAGATATTACAAAATATGTGGGGCCTTCACTTGCAGGAAGGCTTATAGCCTAGAGCACATTGCTCAATCACAAAAGGATCCTCATCGACTACATAAAATTCTAGACTACAATCCAGAGAAATGTGAACTTCTAGGATAGCATATTTTATGCCAAAATACAATTCCGGTTTAAGCTCTGTCTATTTCGGTCTGAAACCCTAAACCCTTTACCGGAATAACCCTTACAATAATTTCCTCACATACATGATCCCTCTGATATATTTTGCATCATCTTTCATTCACATCTCCATAATCTCCTATCATAAATCTCTTATATATTTTTCAAATGATCTATCAAACTGACTTATATACCGTATACAAATTTACATGCCTTATATCGGCTTACAAAGATATATACAATATCAAATTACATGTCGGTTAGATAACATAAATGCATAAACATTAAAATCAATTGCCGATGTCGAATCCAAGTAATACCGATAACCTTTACTAAAGCATGTCAACCTGCATTGCCGGTGACCAAAGATATCCTTTTGTCCTGTCGATGCCAGTGTCGGCGTCGATGTAGTATCCATGAAGTGTCTGTCGATACACCATATAACCAAAATATGAAGCTGGAACACAATACCATGCTGCCATCAATGACAACATAGTGAAACCAACCAATTGAGTGTCAATTGCCAGCAATCTTCACATGCTCATCACCATTGTAGATATTCTGAACTTTCTTCCACACTTCATAAGCAGTCTCCAATCCATGGACATCAACATACTCTAAATCAGAAAAAGAACTAATAATGGCCTTCAATGCTTGATTATTCTCTTGTTGCTCCTTCTTTTGATCCTCTGACAAAATCCCATTAGGCAAGTTATATTTAGTAACAACATGTTCCCAATATTGACTTCCTAAGCTCTTGATATAGATCTTCATCCTATCACTCCAAATTATGTAGTTTTCCCTATTGATTTGGGACCTTCTTTCTTCATCATGTTCTCCTAGATCTTTACCTCAAGGTATTAGGCTTAAACACAAGAGGACCTGAAATAAACTGATACCAATTGATGCTATGATGAATCAATAATGATCTGGTCAACTATTGAGAGGGGGGGTGAATCAATAGATAAAAAATAAAATAAAAAACTTTCACCAAACTTAATCCCAACTCATAAATAACTTCTTAGACTAGCCAGTTTAGATACTACCATAAACTGTAACTGCACTGTCAAGTTTACCGGTTGACTAAAATATCAATATAATAGTGTAACAGATCTATAACTTAAATTCCTTTTATCTAAAACATCAAACCACTTTACTAACATTAGTAATAGCTCATTTCAGATCACTTTCGGTCATCTAAACATGTCTTAGTGGTTTTACCAGTTAAACATATTAACCATATAAAAAACATACACAAAATCATTCACCACTTGACACAATGATTTTTGACGTGGAAACCTAAATGGGAAAAACCATGCTAGGGATGAATACACACAAGTATTTTGAACTCTTCTGAAGTTTGCCTTGTTAGGAGCCAAGCCTTATTAGAAGCTTTACAAAATATCTTGTTAAGAACATATCCAGTTAAGGACCACCAGGTTAAGGGATTGACTAAAATACTATGTTAAGAGCAATACCCTATTAAGAGTAACCTCAGTAGAGAATTTGAAATCCAAGCTAATGGATCACCTAGTTAGAGGATTTATATAGCACCAAGTCTGTTAAAGCTTACCCGATTAGGGGATTTAATTGTTGTAATTGTTAGAGAACAACGGGGTCTTGTTGATTTGGTAATAGCACTGCTCTGCTTAATCAAATTTGTTTATGCTTCCATCTACCTTCAAAACATTCTATAGATACTCCTTCTAGTTCGGTAACAATCACACTACCACACTTAACCAAAATTGCCAACACTATTACAAAACAACTCATCAACCTTATAAGCAAATACAATAGGTTGGTAACACATCAAAAAACCTAAGATCTCATAGAGATTACAAACATACCAATTCAAACATGACTCTTGGATTATATAGTAATCATCTACACATTGTTCTAGACAACCTCGACCACTCCTAGATCACCGCACATCGAATCCTATAACTCATCATGCGGTTTCCAGTTCATACTATGCACTTGCTCATTCCCAATATAAATTGTTATCTTTACTCGCTAAAATGACTTTGAAACTCATCACGTGCAGCATGCATACGTGGCATAATCATCTTTGATTACCATTAGATCATAGATCATCATAACCGATTCTCCAAGCTCCATCGGTTAGGGTTTTTCTTATCAATAGGTTAGGGTTACTGGTTGATCACTCTGCTTCAAATGTTAATACTAGTTTCCAACACTGCTTCACTATTGGTTGCAAAACTGCATCACTACCGGTTGTAATACAACTCCATTACCGGTTACTATTAATATCAATGACAACATTATACTTCATTAATGCAATCTTCATGCAATGCCAACACTATTAAGCCAGCCAGTAGATCCTAAGGAAGAAATATTTGGCACCTTTAAGGAGTAGGACTTAAGCCTGCACAAGAAATTCACTAATTTCGGAAGAAAGAGAAAGATCATAAAGGAGGTTGAGGCTGTTGCACAATAGATGGGACTAACAAGGGAGGTTGTACAAAGGGAAAGAGCTTAGAATATACTGAAAGAAGAGGATGTGATCAAACCACATCCTAAACTAGTGTCCTCTTCTATGTAGCCTACAGCTAATCCTAATAAATCTTCACTTGTCTCCGACATGAAGAAACTAATACCCCCACCTAAGCCCAAACCAATAGTATCTATCGGTGGAGTTGAGAAAAGGAAAAAGGAGAAGCCTTAAAGGTAGTATGTTGGAGCTAAGGAGGAGACAGAGGCAGATGAGGAAATTTGGAAAGTTAAGAAAACTACTACCTATGCTCGAGTAGTTAGAAAGCCATCAAGTGATGCTCCACCATCCAAAAAGACAAAGACTCAAGATGAGCCATCCAGAAGATCTAGGGGGAACCAAGAAGCATAAATCTAAGATAGATGAAGCTTTGGAGTTGGGTAAGGTTGAGTTCATCCCTCCTAGTCCTTAGAAGATATCAAGAATGAAATCATTAAGGATGAAAATTTGAATAATCTTACTATATATTATGAGAATGTGGATGATAAAGAGTGGAGAGAAATTGAGGAAGCAGTTGTTCAATATATGAACGACTTTAGCAGGGCTCTGATTGAATTATCATTCAAGTTATCCAAAGAGTTGTATGATATTCTTGATATCCAGAGAATTACTACCTACCAGAAAGATGAAAAAATGCATGAATATGTGTTGGTTAATACTTGTTCAATTATATCCAAGGATGAAATTTAAAGATTATTGAAGTTGGCCAAAGAAAAGTTCAAGAGCAAGAGTAGGGTCAACAAAATAATTCTTGGAAAAATTGATGAAGTTGCAAAAGAGATCAAGCAAATAATGAAAGACTTTTTGCTAGAGCTGAGATATGAGGTAAATCAACCTCAAGATGTCACCCATTTAGAAGGACTGAATCTTGAAGACACTTCCATTTTGGAAGTACATACATAAGTCTTCGGTGGTCAATTTGATCAGCCATCTATTGATCTGATTGAGCAAGAAACAACACAAGATGCACCTTTTGAGAATCTAACAACAAATATCTCTAGTGAAGCTACTCAAGACCCTCTTGAGATAGAAGTAATTGCAGAGATGATAGTAGAGGAGATTGTAAAAGTTGAAAAGAGTGTGAGTGTAGAGGAGAAGAGTGATGAGCCAACAGAGAAACCTCTGGTAACCATGACTACGAACAATGTCTCTAAAGGTAAGGGGATTGATGTAGATGATGAATTTTCTCATGGTCTTGTTGATTTAAGCACTCTTTCCCCTCTTCAAGCAATGAAACTTGCCACTCAAGCTCAGATCAAGGCAAAGTGAAGACCTATTGAAATCTCAGTTCGAAGATAAAGAGGTCATCTCTCTTGTAACTGAGGTTTTAAAAAATCTTTTATCTAGTTTCAGTCAATATTATGGTGCTTCTCCCTCCGAAAAGCTTAAGAACTTGTTAAATGCTGTTTAACTCCAATTGATATCATTAGAGAAGGCAAAAAATGAATTTGTATAGAAAAGATTTAATGAGATGAGATTACAAAATAAATTGAAAGAAGTTGAGAGAGATAGAGAAATCCTAAAAACTACAATGAAGAGTGTGGAAGAGGCATTGGATGAAGGTGAAAATCATGTCTGTTTTTGCCCAACTTTACTATAGACATTGATCAACAAATAAAAGATCTTGAGGGTAATTTAGCTAGTATCAGTCATTATTTTGCACCCCAATCGGTTTTTCCTAGTTCACTTGATGCACAAATTTTAGATTATACTAATAAAATAAATATTTTGAACCAAGACAGGGAGAAAATGTTGAATAGAGTAGGAGAAATCAGGAGTTTAATAACTCCCTAGATGGATACCTTGCTAGGAGCACAACAGGATACAATAAGTGCCTTAGGTAAACCAGTGTCATCTGATTTTCAAAGTCTTGAGATTCATTCATTCATGTACAGTGCCCTAATAAGTGTTTTGGAGTGTTTCTTAAGAGGATGGAATGAGTATCTAAAATCCTTAAAGGTGACTTACTCTGACATCTTTAAGTCCATGTAAACAATTGCATTCATTCATTCTTTTGTACATAAGTTTTGGTGGATTCCTACCCTTTTCCATTGCTGTCAAAGGGGGGGAGAGAGATAGAGAGCAGTGAAAAATGGAGAAATCGGGTTAGGGGGAGTCAGTTAGATCGAGTGTACATAATTCAAATTTTTGGTGTGTTGCATCAATACCAAAGGGGGAGATTGTTGGAATTTGATGTTTCGGTGATGCTGCTATGAAATTTGTGTTTCCTTTTTCTTACAAATTCTTAGGAGCTATCATTGATGGCAACTCATCCTTCTGATTTGATCTGGTATGAAGTTTTGGCTAACCGGATGTCTTGGATAAAGTGTTCTTGGATTAAGACTGTTAGTGCAATTCTATATATAGTTTTGTGATCATTCTCATTTCCAGTGAAGCTAGTTTAAGTTTTGGTGATCAATGATTAGTTGGTTACGTATATGAAGCAAATTATCATGACAATCCACCCTCAAGTAATAATTCCTATGCTTGTTTGAAGATTCGGTATCCAATAGAGTAGTAAAGCAGAGTATTCTTCATGTTTGGTGGTGTATCGTGTGTCTGGATTCTTTAAGTTGAATCTGATGATTGGAAATGTGTTTGGGGTGATATGTGAGACCTATAGGAAGTGTGTGATCTTGTATTTTGGGTCCAAAATATGGTTAGTTAATAGATCTAAGCTGACTTGTAGCTACACATTTCACATTTTGATGATTGGTGAAGCTGACTTGTGGAAGATTAATTTTTGTATGTGCGGATATATAAGACTGATTTGGATGATGCATTTGGTGTGACACATGATGTGGTAAACTATTTTGAAGCAATTGAGCGTAGTTTCACGTGTGCATCTTGATCTTGGTTGATCCAGTAAGTAGTTGCATAGCAGAATAGAGCAGATAAGCAGATCAGTTATAATGGATCATTTTGCACTTAACTGGATCTTATTTTTAGCACAATCAAATGTTATTTTCCAGTTCACTACTTATTGTATTCAGTTTGTAATCTCTTGTAAGGCAGTGAGCCTTCTTTTGGGGTTGTTGCCCTATTTTTATAACTTGAGTAGTGAGTTCTAGGCATTGTTCCTAAATGCAAGTGCATTCCCCTTTTGTAATATTGTTTTTCTACTAGCCATAATGGAAAAATATTGTGGATTAAAATCCCACTATGGTTTTTCCCTTTTGAGTTTCCACAAAAATATTGGTGTTATGGTTGCATGGTTATTTGTCTTGTGTTGCTGCACTTTACTTTCTTTCTTTCTTATGCATATGATGGTTAAAGAATCAGAATAACAAACTTAAAATTTGCAGAACACTAATTCACCCCCCCTCTCTCTCATTGTTCATTGATTCCAACAAATTCACCCTCATGATGAGAATTATGTAAAGAATGTGGATAAATAACATCAATTGTTGGAAGAGAAGAATCACCCACATTCTCATGAAACAAGTTATCCAAATTAGGTTCCATATCCTTAGTAATTAAACAGCCTTAATTCTACAGCTTCTTCTCACAGGAATATTATAGGTAGGAATAATAGTAGTAAAACTCATGCACAAAGGATGGAAATTTAAATTTGAATTTACAAGAATTATCATTAAGCAATGCACATTTTTTGTGAAAATGATTGATTAACCAATTAGTTAAGCAATTTCATTTGTGAATTTAAAAAATAAATGCATCTAGAACATAGCATAACATTCATAAAGATCGGGTCTGAAAATTAAATGGAAAATTTATGCAACCCTTATGGTAAATTTTAGAAATATAAATTAGTGTTTTAGTGAGCTCAAAAACTAAATTTATGTAATTCAATTTGAAAATGAGATCTAGGAAGGAAATTTTCAATTTTCAATTAAATGAATAATCAAATCTAAAATGATAAATCCAAATTAGACAACCCGCAAGCTTAATTTTAGAATTAAAAATTTGGGTTTTTGCTATTCAACCTCTAAATTTTTAAAATTCAATAAAAAATTATACTTGGAAAGAATTTTTTTATTTCAAATTGCATAAAAACTCAGATCTAAAAAAAAAAGAATTGTAGGTGTAAGGACTAGTCAGGTTCACCAAAATGTAATGGTGAAAATTAGGGTTTCCACCATTAAATGTATTAAAATTGCTAATTTTTACTTGGGACCAATTATATTAGGGAAAGATAGGAATTAGATAGTGTGTGGGGGAAAAAGTGACACTAAGCAAACATGCCCTAATCTCACTTTCAATCACACACTTGTGGAATACGAAAGAGCCTAGAGGTTCACACAATTGGCTACTTCTTTTTGTAGAAGAGAGAGCCACGGGCTACCTATTAGGATTTCTATTCCTTTGTTGCAAATGATAGATGAAGTGATGCAAGTTCAACTACTAGCCCTAGAGTGCAAGTATGAACTAGTAACAAGATTGCAAGATTGAGATTAAGTGATGAAAATCTGTAAACACAAGGATTAAAGGAGAATGCAGATGTGTACCTGGGGTTAAAATCTGAGTGGAAATGTTCGAGACAGGGGCGCATGCGCCACTGACCTGATTCTGCACCTGAAACTGCTCCTTTTGGCAACCTGAAAGCTGTCGAAAAGCATTGAAAACTACTGTTGTCTAAGGGACCAGGGCGCCCAGTGCCCCTGTCCTGTCAGGACCAGGGTGCCCCACGCCCCTGTCCTAGGTTTCTGCTCTGCAATTTGGTGTGTAGTTCTGTCTCGGTCTGCTTCCGTCAGATCTGCAACTTGCGACGTCCTTCGAATTCAAAAATCTACACTTATATATGAAAAGGGTTGTAGGGCAGCTATATAGGGTTTTGCCTTAGTGAAACCTCCACTTTGGTGATTTCCACCTCCATGAATAGCCAGGTTGTATTGTAAAAGTAGTGTGTGTGCAGACCTTGTGTGTGTGCAAGATCCTAAAATGCAAGTAAGCAAACTAGAGCAACCTAGAAAGTAAACCCTAATTGCTTGCAAATGATAATGTAAATGCTCCAAATCAAGATGCAAAGTGATCTAAAGCATGAATAACAATGATATAATGAGGCTCATGCAAAGACATGAAAGCAACATGAAATCATACCCAACCCCAAGGGAGGGGTACAAGCCAATCTTCAGTCGGTGATCCCTTATTGCTCTTCAATGCCTTCAAAGCCCTAAATGGATGAATGAAATTGATGAATGCTTGATGGATGGATGTTGAATGTTGTTGAAGTCTTCAAAGATCTGCTCTTTCGCTGCATAGAAGGTCCCTTAAAACCAAAATTTTGGATCCTTTCAAATGAAGAAAGAGAGTTCTTATATATGAAACCCTAGGTCTTAATTTCAACTTTTGGCCGACCTAGAGATTGAATCTCCCACCAATTTCTTGGGGTTAAGCTTTATTTTATGATTGGATTGCGCTCCTAAAATTTTGGGAAAAATGTTCGGGACCATGTGCACTCCGGGCGCCATGGTCCTCTCCGGGCGCCATGGTCCCGACAACTTTTCACCAAATTTTCAGGGCCATCGGATATGATGATTTTAGAGAGAATCCCAAAGTTACAGGTGATTTTGAGATGTTTTGACCCCTGAAATCAAGCCCCCAAGTTCAAAATAGGACCTAATTAGGGTTTTTGATTAAATGACGTATTGGAAGAATAAAATGAAAGGGGCACACTTTAATAAAAAGGGCCCAACTTTATGATATGGGAGATGATAAAATAGAACCTTAGACCTAATTAATTTAATTAATTAAGTGCTAAAGGGGAAATGCAATACAAAATGCAAAATGCGCCAAGGTGGGTGCTAAACTAGGTGTGAAATTGTACCACCCTAGCAAGTGCGTACAATTTACGATGCTACAGATAGATCTAAACCTAAGAGGTTTGAATGCTAATCTAATTCCAGAGGTGTTGACTGTGCCCTCTTCTTTCCCTTGAGTTGAATTGGTTTATTGAATTTGCTGAAATTAGGGTAATTGTGTTGGAATTGATTTTAAAAAATGCAAAAACAATAAGCTACAGTCATTGGATTGAGCCATGAACCTGGATTTGAGGATTATAAGAGGATTCCAATATGTTCCCAGAAAGAGCTCCTAATTTGTCCAGACCGGTGTGATGATCACAAGTCCGTACCTGCTTCCTACACATAAAAAAGAGGGGAAATAGGGGTTTGTCTAAGTCAAACCCCAGTTTTGGAATTAACCATAAAATAGAAATGAAATCCAATTGAATTGCAGTAAAGGAAATGTTCTCCTTTCGAGGGAGATGCTAAATAATGACTCCTTGTGAATTTTTGTTTGTCTCCACATGGAATTAGGGTTTCATGAAGTCTTCAATAACATAGAACATGAATATCAACTCCAATACTTAAATCTTGACTTTATATTTGCTCTAGTGCTTGAAGGAAGACTGATTGCTTGCGTGCTTGAACTTGAATGCTTGATTGCTTTATGTCAAATTGAATTTTATATGTGTGGATCATCAAATGAAAGGGGTAGACCTATTTTTATACTTGCCCATCTAAAAACAAACTAATTTTTCAACATGAGCCAACACAAAGCTAGATCTCCCACTCAAATTTGAAGACCGTTAAGAGGCCCAAATATGGGTTCTAATTGCGAGGACCAGGGTGTGGTACCCTGGTTTTGCTCAATCAGGCACAAAAAAAGGGGCAAGATGATATATTTAGTAAAAATATTAATAAATATGCAAAGAAAGAGCATAATCAGGGCCTATTCAGGCCTCAAAGCACAAACACCAAGGTGAGGGCTCAAATGCGGTCAAAATTGTAAGGGAGTACAATTTAGGACACTACAGATCCTTCCCATGGCATGCAAATATGATTAGAGCATCATTCAAGACATTTGGGACCTAGGAGAATCCTTTCGTGTGGTCCGCATTTTGTTTTCTTCTTCCACAATGTATTTGAGGTCGACCTACATGTTTCATAACTCTTCGTGATTTGACACCCTATGGTCAGTACAAATCTTTTTTGAAGCTTGTAAAGCATATTTAATAACACATTTTATTCATTATAAGGCTGATCATTGATTAGTACTTTATTTTCATAAAGATATAACATCTGCATTGAGATTAGGCCAATGCACCCTGTGTAAACTTGTAATGCCTTGTGGTAGGCCTATGTGCCCATTGTTATTTTGGATACCAATGCACATTATGTAATTGATGTTGTTGATGTTAAATATATTGATCTTCTTTCTTACTGAGTGTTTAGGTGTGTTATTTTATTGTGTTGACTCTATGTTGTACAATTAGATAGTCTTGTTCCAAACCCGACATTTGTGATTGCATCACTTTTTATTGCTAATTATTTAGCATGAATACTTGATTTTTGGAGGAAAATATCTACCTTTGAATATCTAAAAAATATCAAACCTAATTTATAAATTATTTATCATTTTCTAAACATGATTTCTAACAAACTTGGAAGGTATTTTCTTTCTCTTTTCAATAGCTTATGATTGTTGAATTTTTTTTCATAAAAGAAAAACTATATAAGCCTAAGATAGACATCATGTTATACACATTTAAAACACATTACAAAAATTTTGACCAATATATGGTGGTCATTCATGAGGGGTTTAAATTTTTTACCCTAATATTATTAAATAATTAAATTTAAAAAGATGATTATTAATGAAAATGCATTCATCCCAACTGTCAACATCAATTACATTTATTTGGAAAAGGATTTCTGCATGTTTATTCCTTAATTCATTCTTGCATACATGTTTTGGGATCTCTAAAAGTAGAAACAAGAGCTCACTATTGCATATTCTACACTAATAAAAAATTTAACATTTAGGTATAATAATAATTTTTACATTGCAGTCAATGATGCCATTTAAATTGCATTGGAGCAACAAAATTCAACTCCTCTCCTGTAAGCGCTCCAAGACAACTTTGTGGTTGGGGAATTTTTTGCAGTTAGAATTCGCTGCAAAGTTAATGCGATTTTAACTTTGCTCACTCCCATCCACAATGTTCCAGTTCAAATAATTCCTCCTCCTCCATCGTCTGTAGCTCAAGCTCCACCAGCTCTAGTTTCTCATGCTAGGGACAATATCAACTCTTCGCTTTCTACTCCTGAAGGAATGCATCATGACAGTTCACCAGTTCCTATTGTTTTTGGTGCTGGTACTCTTAATGTCCCCCCTGCTCTTGTTCAGATCCCTAACTTGAATAGTCACCTTCCCGCTCAGTCTGTTGATGAAGCTCTTGATGAACAATAGGGTGAAAATGATGTCCAAGTTGACATTATGGAGGAATAGTACTCAGTTTCTTGGTCTTTTTGGGGGTTTTTTGTCTGGAAGAAATTTTTGGTGAAACTTTTCCTCTGGGCTTCAATTGTTTTTTGGAGCTTCCAGTATGTTCTCATGAAATGTAATCTCTGGCTTTCTTAAGCCTTAACTGTCTTCAATGTTTGCAATATTGCACTCTTTTGATATATAGGCTCTAGCCTTTTTGCCAAAAATAAAATAAAATTCCATATTTAAAAATACAACTATAACTTTATGTTTTATATTTTTACACTATATTTATATTAAATCTAGATATTCTTTAAATTAGCACCCCAAGTACAACTAACTATATTTTTTAGGTATAGAGTTACCCCTGATGTAGTTTCATTTTAGTCCTTATTAGCATGCAATATAGTTTCATTTTAGTCCTTATTAGCATGCATTTACCCACTATCTTTATCAGTTTTCCTTTTTACTCGCCAAGTATCTGCCTTTCTCTCTTATACTCTATCATGTACACTCTCTCTTGATATCTTGTATTCGATCATCTACTCTCATATTCCTATACAATTTTAATACAAAGTTTCCAACTCCTTCTATTTGTAAGCCAGTCACTCAAAGAAATCCATTGCTAAACTTGCCTTTCGTCCCACAATCACTTTTATCTTCCATCTACATAGATTTAAGGTTTCCTTTACCATTCTATCTAGATTTAAGGGTTTCCTTCACCATTTTACCCACATTACAATAGCATGCAATCATTCTAGGAATAATACACCATAAAACTATTAAATATAATTTAGAATAGAATATGTTAGTAGTCAAGATTTTTGCTAAGATAGTTTTATAATTAAAAATAATATTTTTTTCTTTTCTCTTGAATATGATAAAATAAAATGATACAAAATCATAAACACATACAAATTTAAGCATAAAATAATATAACTTCTCCTTGATTGAGACAAAGTGATGCACCCAAATCACTTGATTTTCTCTTGTAATAATTTTTATATGGATTTCTCTTGAAAACAACATAACAAAGATGATCCCAGGATCAAAATTTGACAGTAATAAGAGTATGATTACATGTTATGGATTAGTGAAGGGAGAAGACTCCAATTTATATAATTTTGGAAGAAGAATGGAGGGTCAAAATGCAAAGTGGCATGGAGGGCTAAGATTGCATGAGAGGGAGTGACATGGATTGAAGGCTTAAGCTTGTGACAAGTGTCACAAGGTGGAGGCATGTGAGAAAGACACTTGTCACGGGGAAGAAAGCAAGGTGTGCTCACACATGTGTGAGCACATCTAGGGAAGATCAAGGAGATGACAAGTGTAAAGCGGAAAATCGCGATCGAACCCTAGTTGCTCTCCCCTCTTCCAACTCCGAGGAGAGAGAAGGGAGGTTACTCTAGGGTTGATGGTTTTCACTTAGGGGAGAGACTTTACATTCAAAAGAGGGGTTCAAACCCACAAGATCCAATCCCACGCAATGCAAGATTGGATGCTAAATGAGTTTCAAGGGTTAAGAAAGCAAGGCTACCCTCTTTTGTAAAGAATGTTGATAGAAGAATTAAGCTAGGAATGCATAGAAAGTGACAAAGATTCGCTTATAAACTGAGATAGGAATACAATATGAAGTTGCGGACCTGGAATTAGCAGTAAAATGTCGATACGGCGCTGTCCTACAAATTTGAGCGAAAGTTGTCGGGACGATGGCGCCCGGCGCCACGGTCCTCCGAAAAATCCGCGAAACGAAGGGGGATCTATTCGTCTCTGCACAAGGATTCCAGATCTTCAATTTCAGCCGCGTACCTACAACCTACACACAGAAAAGCGAAGACGATTGGGGGGTTAGGGATTAGGGGTTTGCCTTTAGGTCAAACCCCAGTTTTGGAATTAACCAAGAAATGAGCAAGTGCTGTAAATGTAAATGACTGTAAAACAAGTACTAATACCTTGTTCTAAGGATGTTTGTATCCTTATGTGCGAAGGTTTAGATGTTGTTGTTTGTTGTAGTATGTTGTATGTGATCTCCTCTTCAATGGTTGAATCCTTTTCTTGAATGCAACACTTAGCCTTGAATGGAGACTTGAAATGATCAATTGCTTGAAGGAATGCTTGAATGCTTGAATGCTTGAGTATATTTTCCACGCCTTTTGCACATGTCCTCTTCATATATTTTTTCTCTCTACCCAAATGAGAGAGAGAAATGTAGTTTATATACTTGTCATTTAGGGCTGATAGACTGATTTTCCCGACCTTAGGCCGACCAGGGAAAGTTAATTTCCAAATTGCAAACATAAAGACACGAAGTCCAAAAGAGACCGGGCCCAAAATAGGACCCAGGGACCAGGGCGCTGGGCACCATGGTCCTGGGGACCAGGGCGCTGGGCGCTCTGGTCCCACCTCCCGGGACACCAGGGTGCAAGGAGGTTCAGGCCAGGGTGCAAGAAAATGCAGTTTTCAGTGTCATAATCAGGTTTCGGGGTCTCCATTCAGGTTGCGTGTTGTGTCGCCATCGCGAAGACCGAAATGCAGTCAAAATTGCAAGTGTCACAATTTTAGGACGCTACATTTAGCCCCCACTTTAGTGGGAGTATGTATGCTCATACTTCCGGTAAAGTACAAGGAAACAACATTGAAAGACTTTCACCACGTCAAGGAGGCAAGATACACCAAGCCCCCAGTGGACTAAGGATCTTACAACTTCGATTGACAAAGTAAAAGGGAAGATCATGAGGGAGAACCATGACTGTCAGTAGTAAGGTTCCCTCACCATGAGTCATGCAAAAGGAATACCGAAAATTTTCAAGGCAAAGCTAAGTTCGCCAAGAAATTTTCAAGTATCTTGAAAAGGTATGAACGGGATGTATGCCCCCCTATGTTAAAGCGATCGCACACGCCTCACCGGGGGTGATTGCTTTAAGGTAGTGATACATATAAGAAATGAGAAAGGAGCACGTTATCACAAGGATTTAGCCCCCAAGTGTGAGATAAGCCCAAGGATAATAGACACAAAACACAAAGCACGAGGTGACTTCGCTTTCCTCGGGGTCAGTATGTTGTATGATAATTCATGTATATATATCATATGTATGTATGCATAATTGTTCTTCATTCCCCAATCAAGGGAGGTCACCTAGAAGAAGGGAACACATGTGTCTTTTGAGTCAACATGAGAGAGATCGAGAGATCTCAATGCTTTGCATCATCCTCAAGTAGACAACACTAAGGACAACAAATAGAAGAATGAGAATAACATATAGAAGAAGTAACACAAGAGAGGAGAAGAGAATCTGCTATGCTAATGTAACTAGTCTAGCACGTCATCTACCCCCTGATCTTGCTGATCAATGTTTCGGGAAGGCAGGGAACACGCTAGAGGAGGAACATTCAACACAGCAGATTGAGCTATCACAAGATCCAAACAAGGGCTATGTTCATGTTCCAAGCCACGTTGTTCTTGTCTAGGAGCTAGGATAAGTGCTTTAGAAAATTCATTAGATAAATGGTTATCAATAAAAACAAGTTCATATTCACTATCAGAATGAACAGGAGTAACATTTGCATCATGAATAACATTTTCATCTATATCATCATCAAGATTTATAAAAATAGGGTCTTTAATTCGCACAGGATCAAGACCATCATGCATCTTATGTTTTGGAGATTTTGGAGAAAATGGAATAATGCTTGTTGAAGGTGTTTTTGGAGATTGCAAAGTTTGAGAAGCAGCTGCTTGAGCTCTAAGACGACGCTTTCGTCGGCATTCGCGTGTAGAACGATTTCGTCTAGTCTTAGTAGGAAGTGAAGAAGATTGAGGAGGAGGAATGTTCTCATCCTTATTACTTGGGTGTTTAGGTTGTGGTATCTTAGGCTGGATAATAGGAGAAGAAAAAGGTCTCTTCTCTCTATAAAAAGAAGGAGGAGGAACTGCTCCATATAAAGGAGGAATTTTTGGTTTAGGAAGGAGACCAAGTCCATCATGACGAGGAGGAATAGGTCTACTTTTAGGAAGTTTATTAGGCATAGACACAGTCACATCCATAGGGATGGGTTGGGAATCTTCTTGAGGAAAGACATTAGTTTTATCTTTCAAAGGAAGAACTTCCTTCTCAAGAATGATAGGAATATCAAGTTTAGGTGTTCTAGGTTCACTTAGAGATAGCATCATATCTGTTTTCCACTTTTGATAAGATTTAAAAAGATGATCACTTCGTGGAGGAAGAGACTGGAATTGTTTAGGCCAAAAGTAATCAAGAGGGACGCTAGAAGTTCTTTCAGCTGGTTTAAAGAGACTATGATTGACAGTAACAACTTCACCATTATGGGGAAATTTCAAACACGTATGAATAGGAGAAGCAATAGCTTTCATGGAAGATAGCCAAGGATAGCCAAGCTTCACACGAAATTGTTCGGAAGATGGAATAATAGCAAAGTTCACATCAAGGGATTTTTTATGGACCTCAATAGGCAATGTAATAGAACCAATTGCAGGAGAAGAAAATGCATCAAATAGTTTCACAATCACATCTGTTTTGTCATATATCACTTGATTCAATTGCAAAGTAAAAAGAAATTCTTCAGTAATAACATTAACCATGCACGAAGGATCAATAAGCACTCCACGGCAAGGTGTATTCTTGACTTTTGCAACTATGTATAAAGGACCATCAGGTGCCCTAATGGTTTCACTAGAATCAAATGTGATGGAAGGTTCTTTAGGGTTTTCTTGTTGCTCTACAAAGTTAATCACATTTGGAGCCATAGACACAAGACCAGTAGATGAGAGAGAGGAATCATTAGCCTCAATTGCATTAGAGGTATGAGAAGGTAATGGATTAGTGAAAATCTGAAGATTTTGATTAGGAGGAGCTACAGATGTATTGCCTTTATCATTCACTCCAGAAACAGAAATAGTATTATTATCAATCAAATCTTGAATTTTACCCTTTAAAGAAAAACATTTTTCAGTATCATGCCCAGGCTGACGATAAAATTGACAAAAGGCTTTGTTATCAAAATAAGGTGAAGTAATCTTTGCAGGATCAATTTGCCTTATAGGAGGAAGAGTAAGCACATTTTGTTCCAATAACTTATTCATAATACTATGCAATGATTCATTCAAAGGAGTATACTTTCTTTCTTTCTTGAAAAATTTAGAAATAGGAGGCACACCTGATGCTGCATTCACATTGTTGTTGATGATGTTTTCATTGAATTTGATGGAATCTCTATTCAGTTTAAACTTCAAAAATGGTTGTTGACTGCTATCACCCTTATCACTCGGAGCCATAGGATGTGATTGTTCCATTTGACTCACAGTTAGTTGATAATTGTGAAGAGTTGCACACAACTGTTGGAAAGAAGTAAACTCAGAAAACAGGAGTTTGTCTCGAATATCTTTTTGTAAATTAGAAATAAAGATTCTTTGAATATCATTGTCAGGCACTGGAAAAGAAATTTGAGCATACAAATGCTTATATCTACCAATGAAATCAGTCACTTTTTCTTTAACACCTTGTTTACAATGCATTAAATCAATCAAAGTAACTTTAGGACTTATATTGTTTTGAAATTGTTGAATGAAAGCATTTGCGAGTTGTTCGAAAGAAGTAATAGAATAGGAAGGAAATGAGCAATACCATTGTAGGGCTTTGTCTCTTAATGTTCTAGTAAACAATTTTGCAAGCAACCTTTGGTCATAAGCAAAATCAGTACATATTGTTTGAAATGTCTTAACATGTGTTAGAGGATCACCTTTACTATTATAAAGCTCCAAATGCGGAATTTCAACATGTTTAGGAGAGATAGCTCGAACAATGTCAAGAGAAAGTGGGCTCGCAACGTCAAATGTGGGCACACTAAACTTAGATTGATTCATAGAGGCAATTTGTTGCTGTAAAGAAGAGACAGTTTGTGCAAGATTGTTAATGGTCGCTTCAGTCGAAGAGTTCATATTAGATGTGTTAGATTGAGATGGAGGTGTTATGTTATTGAAAGAAGGCAAAGAGTAAGGTGGTGGGACTCTATGATAATTAGTCATAGGAGATGATTGGACAGGAGGAACACTACAAGGAGGAGTGGAATGATTGAATGAATTGCCCCCTTGCGTCATGTTCATTTGTGGAGATATAATAGGGACACTCATTGAAGGAATGAATGAAGAAGTTGGATTGAATGAAGGAAGAGGGTTAATTGAAGAAGAAGGATTGCCCCCATGATTAGTGATCATAGGAGGAATGTCTTGTGTAGAAGTAGCCATTATATTTGATGTAAAGGTAGGTATGCTAGCAATAGAAGTCATCAAAGGAATAGAATGATTGACTTGAGTAGGAGGTTGTGTATAACCCAAACTTTCAGCACAACTCTTCATAGGCATCACATTCGAATCCACAATGTGTGCAATACCACGCAAAATATCAATTCCATTCTTATCACTTTGAAGTATACGTTTTAGACCCTCAATTAAAGGAAGAGCTTGACTATTGGGGTATTCATGAGACATCCATTGTCGAAAATCGTCAAATTGGTTATCCAATTTTGAAAGTTGTTCTACAGAAACCTCATGGAGAGCTTCTTCATCATTAAGAGGATTAGAGGAATTACCCATGTCCTCGTTAAAAAGACCATTCAAATTAGGTTCCATCTCCTCAGTAATTAAACCTTGGAAAGACTTAATTCTAAGGCTTCGTCTAACGGGAATATTGTAGGTAGGGCTTATTGTTGTAAAACTCATGCACTAGAGAGGGAGAGAAAATTTTGATTTTAGAGGTAGCAATTTTCAGTAAAATCAGCCAATCTTCTGGATTTAAGCTGTTAAATGCAATCACGACAGTCTCCCGAAATTTCGGAAAAAATGTCCGGGACCGTGGCGCTCGGAGTGCAACACGGTCCTTGCAACTTTTTTCGAAATTTGCAGGGATGAAAGGTATGATGATTTTAAAGATAATCTGAAAAAATTGAGTGATTTTACGATCTGTAGGTAGGCCAAATTAAAGTTGCAATCTCAAAATTGAACCCTACCCAGATTGTCGAAAAATGCAAAATTTGAATTTTGAAAAAGAGAGGGAAACTGAAATTTTGAATTTTATGATTTTAGAGGGAATGTCAAAAGCAATGCAAGTTTTGAAATTTTAAAATTGACTCAATTTCACGCAAAATTCAATTTTGAAAGCGGAAATTAAAGTTGTTGTAATTAAGCACTTAATTTCAAAAGTCACAAATTGTAAGAATTTGAATAAAGCACTGAAATTTTGAATGAATGCAAACACACTTTTCAGATTTAGGACAGTAAGAACACAATTTTGACACAAAATTTCAGTTTCAATGATTTTTGAATGAATAGAAGCGTTAATCCAAGCAATCCCTAGACCAACTTTGACTTTAATTTTGAAGGTGTTAAAATTGATAAAATCAGCCAAAATTCTAGATTTTAGCAGGAAAATACATTAAGATCTAGCTCCCGAAATTTCAGAAAAAATGTTGGGGACGATGGCGCTCGGAGTGCACACGGTCCTCGCAACTTTTTTCCAAATTTTCAGGGATGAAAGATATTGTGATTTTATTGTTGAATCCAAAGTTACAGCTGATTTGGAGATGTTTTGATCAATGAAATTGTCGGACAAAGGTTGAATCAAGAGGGTTTTAAAAATTAGGGTTTTAACACTTAACCACTTAATTTTCAAAATTAAAGCATAGATATGAATTGGTAATTTGTAATAGAAGGGTAGATCTGAAACAAGCATTAACATTAAACATTTCACAAGTTTAATTACTTAAAAAGAAAATTTTAGGGTTTTTATGCAATTAACCTCTAAAATTTTGCAAAAGATCAAACATGGAAATGTAATCAAGGAATCCAATTTTCAGATCTAACTATGAATAATTAGAAAGGATGTTCACGTCGGGTTCACCAAAATGTAAAGCGGAAAATCGCGATCGAACCCTAGTTTCTCTCCCCTCTTCCAACTCCGAGGAGAGAGAAGGGAGGTTACTCTAGGGTTGATGGTTTTCACTTAGGGGAGAGACTTTACATTCAAAAGAGGGGTTGAAACCCACAAGATCCAATTCCACACAATGCAAGATTGGATGCTAAATGAGTTTCAAGGGTTAAGAAAGCAAGGCTACCCTCTTTTGTAAAGAATGTTGATAGAAGAATTAAGCTAGTAATGCATAGAAAGTGACAAAGATTCACTTATAAACTGAGATAGGAATACAGTATGAAGTTGCGGACCTGGAATTAGCAGTAAAATGTCGATACTGTGCTGTCCTGCAAATTTGAGCAAAAGTTGTCGGGACGATGGCGCCCAGCGCCACGGTCCTCCGAAAAATCCGCGAAACGAAGGGGGATCTATTCGTCTCTGCACAAGGATTCCAGATCTTCAATTTCAGCCGCGTACCTGCAACCTACACACAGAAAAGAGAAGACGATTGGGGGGTTAGGGATTAGGGGTTTGCCTTTAGGTCAAACCCCGGTTTTGGAATTAACCAAGAAATGAGCAAGTGCTGTAAATGTAAATGACTGTAAAACAAGTACTAATACCTTGTTCTAAGGATGTTTGTATCCTTATGTGCGAAGGTTTAGATGTTGTTGTTTGTTGTAGTATGTTGTATGTGATCTCCTCTTCAATGGTTGAATCCTTGTCTTGAATGCAACACTTAGCCTTGAATGGAGACTTGAAATGATCAATTGCTTGAAGGAATGCTTGAATGCTTGAATGCTTGAGTATATTTTCCACGCCTTTTGCACATATCCTCTTCATATATTTTTTCTCTCTACCCAAATGAGAGACAGAAATGTAGTTTATATACTTGTCATTTAGGGCTGATAGACTGATTTTCCCGACCTTAGGCCGACCAGGGAAAGTTAATTTCCAAATTGCAAACATAAAGACCCGAAGTCCAAAAGAGACCGGGCCCAAAATAGGACCCAGGGACCAGGGCGCTGGGCACCATGGTCCTGGGGACCAGGGCGCTGGGCGCTCTGGTCCCACCTCCCGGGACACCAGGGTGCAAGGAGGTTCAGGCCAGGGTGCAAGAAAATGCAGTTTTCAGTGTCATAATCAGGTTTCGGGGTCTCCATTCAGGTTGCGTGTTGTGTCGCCATCGCGAAGACCGAAATGCAGTCAAAATTGCAAGTGTCACAATTTTAGGACGCTACATTTAGCCCCCACTTTAGTGGGAGTATGTATGCTCATACTTCCGGTAAAGTACAAGGAAACAACATTGAAAGACTTTCACCACGTCAAGGAGGCAAGATACACCAAGCCCCCAGTGGACTAAGGATCTTACGACTTCGATTGACAAAGTAAAAGGGAAGATCATGAGGGAGAACCATGACTGTCAGTAGTAAGGTTCCCTCACTATGAGTCATGCAAGAAAGATATCAAAAATTTTCAAGGCAAAGCTAAATTTGTCAAGAAATTTTCAAGTATCTTGAAAAGATATGAACGGGATGTATGCCCCCCTACGTTAAAGCAATCGCACAAACCTCACCGGGGGTGATTGCTTTAAGGTAGTGATACATATAAGAAATGAGAAAGGAGCACGTTATCACAAGGATTTAGCCCCCAAGTGTGAGATAAGCCCAAGGATAATAGATGCAAAACACAAAGCACAAGGTGACTTCGCTTTGCTCGGGGTCAGTATGTTGTATGATAATTCATGCATATCATATGTATGTATGCATAATTGTTCTTCATTCCCCAATCAAGGAAGGTCACCTAGAAGAAGGGAACACATGTGTCTTTTGAGTCAACATGAGAGAGATCGAGAGATCTCAATGCTTTGCATCATCCTCAAGTAGACAACACTAAGGACAACAAATAGAAGAATGAGAGTAACACATAGAGGAAGTAACAAAAGAGAGGAGGAGAGAATCTGCTATGCTAATGAAACTAGTCTAGCACGTCATCTACCCCCCGATCTTGCTGATCAATGTTTCGGGAAGGTAGGGAACACGCTAGAGGAGGAACATCCAACACAGCAGATGGAGCTATCACAAGATCCAAACAAGGGCTATGTTCATATCCCAAGCCGCAGTGTTCTTGTCTAGGAGCTAGGATAAGTGCTTTAGAAAATTCGCTAGATAAATGGTTATCAATATCAACAAGTTCATATTCACTATCAGAATGAACAGGAGTAACATTTGCATCATGAATAACATTTTCATCTATATCATCATCAAGATTTATAAAAATAGGATCTTTAACTCGCACAGGATCAAGACCATCATGCATCTTATGTTTAGGAGATTTCGGCTCAATCGTCAGCTGAGGAGAAAATGGAATAATGCTTGTTGAAGGTGTTTTTGGGGATTGCAAAGTTTGAGCTCTAAGATGACGCTTTCGCCGGCGTTCACGTGCAGAACGATTTCGTCTAGTCTTAGTAGGAAGTTGAGAAGATTGAGGAGGAGGAATGTTCTCATCCTTATCACTTGGGTGTTTAGGTTGTGGTCTCTTAGGTTGAATAATAGGAGAAGAGGAAGGTCTCTTCTCTCCATAAGAGGAAGGAGGAGGAACTGCTCCATATAAGGGAGGAATATTTGGTTTAGGAAGGAGACCAAGTCCATCATGACGAGGAGGTATAGGTCTACTCTTAGGAAGTTTATTAGATATAGGCATAGTCACATCCATAGGGATGGGTTGGGAATCTTCTTGAGGAAAGACATTATTTTTATCTTTCAAAGGAAGAACTTCCTTCTCAAGAATGATAGGAATGTCAAGTTTGGGTGTTCTAGGTTCACTTAGCGATAGGATCATATCTGTTTTCCACTTTTGATAAGATTTGAAAAGATGATCACTTCGCGGAGGAAGAGATTGGAATTGTTTAGGCCAAAAGTAATCAATAGGAACACTAGGAATTCTTTCAGCTAGTTTAAAGAGACTATGATATGATCGATAGTAACAACTTTCACCATTATGGGGAAATTTCAAACACTTGTGAATAGGAGAAGCAATAGCTTTCATGGAAGATAGCCAAGGATAGCCTAGCTTCACACGAAATTGTTCGGATGATGGAATAATAGCAAAGTCCACATCAAGGGTTTTGTTATGGACCTCAATAGGTAATGTAATAGAACCAATTGCAGGAGAAGAAAATGCATCAAATAGTTTCACAACCACATCTGTTTTGTCATAGATCACTTGATTCACTTGCAAAGTAAAAAGAAACTCTTCAGTAATGACATTAACCATACAAGAAGAATCAATAAGCACTCCACGGCAAGGTGTATTTTTGACTTTTGCAACTATATATAAAGGACCATCAGGTGCCCTGATAGTTTCACTAGAATCAAAGGTGATGGAAGGTTCTTTAGGGATTTTCTGCTGCTCTACAAAGTTAATCACATTCGGAGTCATAGACACAAGATCATCAGGTGAGACAGAGGAATCAGTAGTATCAATCACATTAGAGATATGAGAAGGTAATGGATCAGTAAAAATCTGAAGATTTTGGTTAGGAGGAGCTACAGATGTATTGCCTTTATCATTCACTCCAGAAACAGAAATAGTATTATTATCAATCAAATCTTGAATTTTCCCCTTTAAAGCAAAACATTTTTCAGTATCATGCCCAGGTTGACGATGAAATTGACAAAAAGATTTGTTATCAAAATAAGGTGAAGTAATCTTTGCAGGATCAATTTGCCTTATAGGAGGAAGAGTAAGCACATTTTGTTCCAATAACTTATTCATAATACTATGCAATGATTCATTCAAAGGAGTAAACTTTCTTTCTTTCTTGAAAAACTTAGAAATAGGAGACACACCTGATGCTGCATTCACATTGTTGTTGATGATGTTTTCATTGAATTTAATGGACTCTCTGTTCGGTTTAAACTTCCCAAATGGTTGTTGACTACTATCACCCTTATCACTCGGAGCCATAGGATGTGATTGTTCCATTTGACTCACAGTCAGTTGATAATTGTGAAGAGTTGCACACAACTGTTGGAAAGAAGTAAACTCAGAAAACAGAAGTTTTTCTCTAATGTCTTTTTGTAAATTAGAAATAAAGATTCTTTGAATATCATTGTCAGGTACTGGAAAAGAAATTTGAGCATACAAATGCTTATATCTACCAATGAAATCAGTCACTTTTTCTTTAACACCTTGTTTACAATGCATTAAATCAATCAAAGTAACTTTAGGACTTATATTGTTTTGAAATTGTTGAATGAAAGCATTTGCAAGTTGTTCGAAAGAAGTAATAGAATAGGAAGGCAATGAGCAATACCATTGTAGGGCTTTGTCTCTTAATGTTCTAGTAAATAGTTTTGCAAGCAATCTTTGGTCATAAGCAAAATCAGTACATATTGTTTGAAATGTCTTAACATGTGTTAGAGGATCACCCTTACCATTATAAAGCTCCAAATGCGGAATTTCAACATGTTTAGGGGGAATAGCTCAAACAATATCAAGAGAAAGTGTGCTCGCAACATCAAATGTGGGCACACTAAACTTAGATTGATTCATAGAGGCAATTTGTTGCTGTAAAGAAGAGACAGTTTGTGCAAGATTGTTAATGGTCGCTTCAGTCGAAGAGTTCATATTAGACGTGTTAGATTGTGATGGAGGTGTTATGTTATTGAAAGAAGGTAGAGAGTAAGGTGGTGGGACACTATGATAGTTAGTCATAGGAGATGATTGGATAGGAGGAACACTACAAGGAGGAATGGAATGGTTAAATGAATTGCCCCCTTGTGTCATGTTCATTTGTGAAGATATGAGAGGAACACTCACTGAAGGAATGAATGAAGAAGTTGGATTGAATGAAGGAAGAGGGTTAATTGAAGAAGAAGGACTGCCCCCATGACTAGTGATCATAGGAGGAATGTCTTGTGTTGAAGTAGTCATTATGTTTGATGTAAAAGTAGGTATACTAGCAATAGGAGTCGTCAAAGGAATAGAATGATTGTCTTGAGTAGGAGGTGTGTGCAATACCACGCAAAATATCAATTGCATTCTTATCACTTTGAAGCATACGTTTTAGACCCTCAATTAAAGGAAGAGCTTGACTATCAGGGTATTCTTGAGACATCCACTATCAAAAATCATCAAATTGGTTATCCAATTTTGAAAGTTGTTCTACAGAAACCTCATGGAGAGCTTCTTCATCATTAAGAGGATTAGAGGAATTACCCATGTCCTCGTTAAAAAGACCATTCAAATTAGGTTCCATCTCCTCAGTAATTAAACCTTGGAAGGACTTAATTCTAAGGCTTCGTCTAACGGGAATAGTGTAAGTAGGGCTTATTGTTGTAAAACTCATGCACTAAAGAAAGAGAGAAGATTTTGAATTTTAGAGGTAGCAAATTTCAGTAAAACCAGCCAATCTTCTAGATTTAAGCTGTTAAATACAATCAGGACAATCTCCCAAAGTTTCGGAAAAAATGTCCGGGACCGTGGCGCTCGGAGTGCACACGGTCCTCGCAACTTTTTCCGAAATTTGCAGGGATGAAAGTTATGATGATTTTACAGCTAACCTGAAAAAATTGAGTGATTTTACGATCTATAGATAGGCCAAATTAAAGTTGCAATTTCAAAATTGAACCCTACCAAGATTGTCGAAAAATGCAAAATTTGAATTTTGAAAAAGAGAGGGAAACTGAAATTTTGAATTTTATGATTTTAGAGGGAATACCAAAAGCAATGCAAGTTTTGAAATTTGAAAGTTGACTCAATTTCACGCAAAATTCAATTTTGAAAGCGGAAATCAAAGTTGTTGTAATTAAGCACTTAATTTCAAAAGTCACAAATTGCAAAAATTTGAATAAATCACTGAAATTTCGAATGAATGCTAACACACTTTTCAGATTTAGGACAATAAGAAACACAATTTTGATATGAATTTTAATTTCAACAATTTTTGAATGATTAGAAGCCTCAATCCAAGCAATCGCTAGACCAACTTTGACTGTAATTTTGAAGGTGTTAAAATTGATAAAATCAGCCAAAATTTTGGATTTTAGCAGAAAAATACAGTAAGATCTAGCTCCCGAAATTTCGGAAAAAATGTCGGGGACGATGGCGCTCGGAGTGCATACGGTCCTCGCAACTTTTTTCCAAATTTTCAGGGATGAAAGATATTATGATTTTATTGCAGAATCCAAAGTTACAGCTGATTTGGAGATGTTTTGATCAGTGAAATTGTCGGACAAAGGTTGAATCAAGAGGGTTTCAAAAATTAGGGTTTTGACACTTAACCACTTAATTTTCAGAATTAAAGCACAAATATGAATTGACAATTTGTAATAGAAGGGCAGATCTGAAACAAGCATTTAACAATTAAACATTTCACAAGTTTAATTACTTAAAAAGAAAATTTAGGGTTTTTATGCAATTAACCTCTAAAATTTTGCAAAACATCAAACATGGAAATGTAATCAAGGAATCCAATTTTCAGATCTAACTATGAATAATCAGAAAGGATGTTCACGTCAGGTTCACCAAAATGTAAAGCGGACAAATGATCGAACCCTAGTCGTTCTCCCCTCCCCAACTCCGAGGAGAGAGAAGGGAGAGTCACTAGGTTTGATGGTTTTCACTTAGGGGAGACTTTACATTCAAAAGAGGGGTTGAAACCCACAAGATCCAATCCCACGCAATGCAAGATTGGATTCTATATGAGTTTCAAGGGTTGTGATAGCAAGGATACCCTCTTTTGTAAAGAATGTAGATAGAAAAATTGAACTAGGAATGCATAGAAACTGAGAAAGATTCGCTTATAAACTAAGTTAGGGATATGATATGAAGCTGCGGACCTGGAATTAGCAGTAAAATGATGAGACGGTGTTGTTCTACAAATTTGAGCAAAAGTTGATGGGACGATGGCGCCCAGCGTGCACACGGTCCTCCGAAAAATCCGCGAAACGAAGGGGGATCTGTTCGTCTCTGCACAAGGATTCCAGATCTTCAATTTCAGCCACGTACCTGCAACCTACACACAGAAAAGAGAGGACGATTGGGGGGTTAGGGATGAGGGGTTTGCCTTTAGGTCAAACCTCGGTTTTGGAATTAACCAAGAAATGAGAAATGCTGTAAATGTAAATGTATGTAATGTAAAACAAGTACTAATACCTTGTTGTAAGGATGTTTGTATCCTTATATGCGAAGGTATAGATGTTGTTGTTTGTTGTATGTTGTATGTTGTAGCATGTAATGTGTTGTAAGTGATCTCCTCTTCAATGGTTGAATCCTTGTCTTGAATGGAGACTTAGAATGATCAATTGCTTGAAGGAATGCTTGAATGCTTGAATGTTTGAATATCGTTTCCACCTTTTTTCATCCTCCTCAAATGAGAGAGGAAAAGTAGTTTATATACTTGCCAATTAGGGTTAAAAGACTGATTTTCCCGACCTTAGGTCGACCAGGAAATGTTATTTTCCAATTTGCAAACAAAAAGGCCCGAAGTCCCATAGGAGACCGGGCCCAAAATAGGGCCAGGGACCAGGGCGCTGGGCGCCATGGTCCTGGGGGACCAGGGCGCTGGGCGCTCTGGTCCCACCTCCCGAGACAATGGGGTGCAAGGAGGATCAGGCCAGGGTGCTGGAAAAATGCAATTTTTGGTGTCGTGAGCAAGTTTCGGGGTCTCCATTCAGGTTTAGTGTTGCGTCGCCATCGTGAAGACCCAAATGCGGTCGAAATTGCAAGTGTCGCAATTTTAGGACGCTACAGATATATATAAGATGATTTATCCTTGCGGCAGCTATATGCATGTGTACCTATGTGATGCTTATGTTTCTATGTGATGCTTATGATATGGATGCAAATATGTACATGATGAAATGCCATATTTTTGTTCTTCTATGTTTTATATGTTATGCATATGCAATTGTGGATGTACAAAATGCAAATGAATATGATAATGCAAAGAACTATTTACATAATGAGAATGTAAAATGTGCTAACATGTGTTGTGTGCAGGATGTGATGTAATTGTGATATCTATATGTATGTATGAAATGCTAATAAGTGGTAATGCAGGTGCAAACTACACAAAATGCAAATGTTTTTGGTGTGCCATTATACTCAGTCATGTGATAGCGGGCTACACGGACTCAAGAAGGATGATGGAGGTCAATCAAGAAAGGGGGATGGAAGATAGAGGATATGGAAGTGAAAGATCTTCTTGTGTGTTATCATCATTGAGCTTTATTATGGAAAAATAGGTTATGATAATCGAGGCATATGTTTGACCTAGAAAGTCATTGTAACTATTTGCATGGAGATAAGACAGTTGCAAACAAGGAATGCCCCAGTTCATACTAGACCCATAATGTCCTCATATCCTTGGACAAGTCATAGCATTACTAGGAGACAATCCACAGACAGCAAAAGAAAAATAGGTGACGATACCCCATCCTCGCCTTTCTAGTCAAAGACATCCCTGAAAAGCTAAAAGACATGTAACCAAAAGATAAAATCAAAAGAAAACCAAGACTCGACACCAACATCCACTGTAGTCCCCAAGTTTAGTGTCTCTTGTCACTTGTATAAGTCTTATTTGATTGTGGCCACAATGTTTACTTTCACAAAAGGATAGATAGCACTAAACCATAATGTTGTCTGAGTCTGTTGAAAGATTTGATTTGTTGAAGCCCATTGTTGTTGTTGTGTCTCATCTGAAACTGACTGAATCCATGAAACTAATACTTTATTGCGGAGAAGATGAAACTTTATTGTGGATTGGCGATGCAAGTGTTGCTTTATTGTGGATTGTGCATGGATAGACTAAAGAAAATTGGAAGAAACTGTATTCCTCATAACGTGTGATTCTCTTAGTTCCACACCCATCACTAGACGTAGGATTTTCCTTAGCTACATATAGGAGCTGATTTATTATGGATGGAAAGGTTGTGAATATGTGCAAAGTGAAGGATGAAAGTGAATCCTGAAGGAGGGAGGAGCAATGTCTCTACGCATGATGCTGGTGACCCAGTTTTCACCATGGTACTTGCCCAAGGTGCCACCAAAGTGGTTTTCACTGTTGGATGAAATGTTTTTCTTTACTTTTTTTTCTTTTTTTTGTGTCACAAGGCGCCTATTTGCCAGGTTTTCACCAAGTAACGATTTTTTTTATGTTTATGATTTTTTTGTATTTTTGATAATTTTTTGATTTTTTTGTATTTTGACTTAGGATACTCTGAAGAGCTATGTGTAAAATCTATGAAGGTGCATGCTATTGATGGGATCCTCCAAAGGTTCACCCTCTGTGGTTGAGAGTTGATATGCACCAGATCCATAGGCTATTGTAATGATGTAAGGACCAAGCCAATTTGGTTCGAACTTGCCCTTCTTCTCTCTGTCTTGCTGATTTTTAGGATTTTCTCTGAGACCTAAGTCACCTACCTCAAATGTGCGAGGCTTGACTTTATGATTGTAAGTGCAACTCATTTGTTGTTGATAAGCCTTGAGATGATTAAAAGCAGTTTGTCTTCATTCATCCAATATTTCAAGTTCCTATAAGCGAGAGACCCTGTAGTCTTCATCACTGATAATGTTTTGCAAAGAGACTCATAAAGAGGGTAACTCGACCTCAATAGGTAAGATAGCTTCAACTTCGTAGACAATTGAATAAGGTGTGGCTCCTGTAGGTGTGCAAACGCTTGTGCGGTAAGCCCAAAGTGCGGGAATAAGTTGAATATGCCAATCACGGCCAACGTCATCGACTATCTTTTTTAAGATTTTAAGAATGGTTTTATTAGACACCTCATCTTGTCCATTACCTTGGGGGTAATAGGGTGTAGAGAAAAAATGGATAATATGGAAGTGATCACAAAGTTCACGAACATCTTGATTTTTGAAGGGACGCCCGTTATCGGTGATGATGGAAATAGGAATACCATATCGACAAATGATGTAGTTGAGAATGAATGTAGCAATCTATTTTCCAGTGACTTGTGTAAGAGGCATAGCTTCAATCCATTTTGTGAAATACTCTGTGGCAGTGATGATGAATTTATGGCCATTGGAGGAAGGAGGGTGAATCTTGCCTATGAGATCGAATCCCCATTGGCAAAAGGGCCAAGGAGTCGCAATTGGTTGAAATTCTTGTGCTGGCGCATGAATGAGGTCTCCATGAAGTTGACATTGCTTACATTTCTTAACAAACTGACATGAGTCTTTTTCCACATTGGGCCAGTAATATCCAGTCCTGATGAGTTTCTTGGCTAAGGTAGGACCACTAGAATGTGGACCACATATCCCTTCATGAACTTCATGTAATGCAATCTAAGCTTCATCCCTTTCTAAACATCTAAGAAGAGTGTCATCTAGACCTCGACGATATAGGATATCTGCTAAAATGACATATCGAGAAGATTGGTGAATGAAAGTGCGACGTTGATTGTTGGATAAGTCAAGAGGAAGGGTATTATTATGAAGGTATGTGAAAATAGAACCATATAATTCAGAATCAAGACCAATGACACATATCATCTCAGTAGGAGTGATCTCATATGAGGGAACCAAAAGGTTATCCACCAAGAACTCATAGCAGGTTTCATTCTGTGGTAGATCGATTAGTGAAGAAATTGTAGCCTTGGCATCTACGGCTCGATTCTGCTCTCTTGGTATCTGCTCAAAGTCTAACTTCATGAAATGTTGTTTCAGGTCATCCACCATTCTTTTGTATTAATTTTTCATCTTTTGTTTGGTAGTCATCAGTTTCTTGATGAATTATAAGTTGAGAGTCCCCAAAAACATGAATTTCCTGGATCTTCCACTGAACTGCAATCTGTAATCTAGTTGTTAATGCCTCGTATTCTGCTATGTTATTAGTGCAAGGAAATGATAATCAATATGCTTTTGGTATAGATTCCCATTGAGGTGTAATGAAGAGGATGCCAGCTCCTGCACCATGTCGTGTGTATGAGCCGTCAAAGTATAGTTGCCAACGCTTTGTGTGTGATATTGTCAAGATGGATTCATCTAGAAATTCTGAAGTTAGAGGAGCATCATCTATCATGGGAGCATCTGCTAATTTATCTGCGATAGCTTGTCCTTTTATTGCTTTTCTATCTACATATTCAATATCAAATTCACTCAGGAGCATCACCCATTTGGCTAGTCGATCAGTAAGCATTGCTTTATTGAGAAGGTATTTCAATGGATCGATCCTTGCGACCAACTTAGTTTTATGAGTTAGCATGTAATGCCATAATTTTTGCGAAGAAAAGACCACAACGAGACATGCACACTCAATTGGTGTGTAGTTTAGCTCATATCCCACCAAAGTATGACTGATGTAGTAGACTGTCTTTTCTTTGCCCTCAACATCTTGTTGTGCTAAGAGTGCCCCCAGTGTTGTTGAAGTAGCA